>NC_137692.1:25993607-26118607 GCF_963989245.1 Nansenia antarctica | reverse complement strand
TTAGAGATCTCACAAAGGTGAGAAATCTTAATTCTTGGGAAGGCAAGGGAACTTTCTCTCCAACTCTCTAATGTCGGTGACATGACAGTTTGCAATGTGTCCAGTTGATAATCTTTTACTTGCCAGTGGCAAAGTTACTACTAAACTCTGACGTTAAGAGAAGACACGGAAGCAGCAAATAATACCTCAGATCATCTGAACAGAATCACAATGTGTTGACCAAACCACAGACGGAACAGATGATTGATGCCTACTTGGTTGAGTTTATTTACCTCGGGGGCCAGGTATTCTGGGGTACCACAGAAAGTCTTCATGGTGGCTCCATCTGTGATGCCTTCTTTACACAGTCCAAAGTCTGTGATCTTAATGTGTCCGTCTTTGTCCAGCATTAGGTTCTCCAGCTGCAAGAGAGATGAACAAAGGAGATGACGGCTGCTTCTTAATGACAAAACTTGTGTACGGTAATTGTAGGTAGGTGCTGGAGATGTATATAGCAAGTAAATATCAGCAATTCAAGGTTTTCCAGCAGATTTGGTATGAAAGGGTTAGGGTTAGGGTTAGAACACCTTTACCTTGAGGTCCCTGTACACTACGTCTTGTGAGTGTAAGTATTCCAGCGCAGACACAATCTCGGCACCGTAGAACCTCGCCCTGTCCTCCGTAAACACGCGATCCCGTGACAGATGAAAGAAAAGCTGTAGACACCAAAATATAAACCAGTAAATATGAGCGAGTGGATTGGCTAATTAATCAATAGACCATCGACAGTATTTGACACGGTACAACGGAATGAGGGAGGGAACCAATGGTTGCTGCTTACCTCTCCTCCATTTGCGTACTCCATCACAAAGCATAGCCGGTCGTGTGTTTGGAATGCATACTTTAGTGTCTGCGCGGGAGACAAGAGACTCAGGTTCAGCAACAACATTATTAACCTTAAGGAATGAGGATGTTGTCATCAGTGAGCTTAGTGGAAGCCAGTCAGAGACTCACCGTTAGAAAGGGATGCCTCGTATTCTGCAGGACTCGGCTCTCTGTGACTGTGTGTGCCACCTCATCCTATGGGGACAAACACACATTTGGTGGGACAATAACTAGTGGCACAAAAATGCTGGTATCGGTATCGGCGAGTACTAACAAATAATAACACCCGATACCAAACTCTTGTTCAAACGCAGCACGTTGCGCAGCACGAAGCCTGACACAGACTTCCTAACACAGACATGCCCAGACATGCCCCTCTGCTGGAACGCTATTGGCCCAGAGCAGCTGCTCTCAACCAATGGCGTGGCAGCTTTTCACTATCGCGGAAAAACAAACACGCATGGAGATATTTCAAGGTGGATAGTCCGGTGTGTACAACGGCTAAATGCACAATTTGCGGTCTCAATGTGTCGAGGGGTGGCACTAAAGCTGCCAGTTTCAATACTAGCAACTTAATTAAGCATTTAAAGGCAAAACATATTAAAGAGCACGAAGAGTTTCTGTCATCTACTGCAGCTGCGACAGCAAGCAAGAGAACGGATGGACCAAAACAACAAACGCTGAGTAGCTCATTCCATAAAAAGGACCAGTGGGATGCGACGAGTGAAATGGCAAGAAAGATGACTGAGAAAATGTCTGAAATGATTGTGCTCTGTGACCTGCCCCTCTCCTTTGTTGACAATGTGGGATTCCGCCTTTTTATGGCTCACGCTGTACCTAAATACAAAATACCAGGTCGCAAATACATCACGGAGACGGCCGTCCCTGCCCTCAATAAGAAGGTGACTGAGCATGTTTCAGATAAGCTAGGAAAGGTGCAGGCCATCAGCTTCACTACGGATATTTGGACCAGCGACGTCTCCCCACTGTCCCTGCTTAGTTTAACTGCTCACTGGGTGGACTCCGAATCATACAACCGGGAAAGCGTTGTGCTGCATGCAAACGAGTTCAAGGGGTCCCACACTGGTGAAGCAATTGCAGAAGCAATTGAGAGTATGCTGCTTAACTGGAACATCTTCAGGTTTTGAGCAGTGCCAGACTAAGTGTTAGCAATAATTTTACATCGAGGTGAGTATGCGGCTCAAAAAACATGTTTTTTTGTTTTGTTTTTTCAAACGCCGTGGTATCGGATCGGTACTCGGTATCGGCAAGTACTGCACGGTCAGGTATCGGTATCGGTATCGGGATCAAAAAATGGTATCGGAACAACACTAACAATAACACACAGCAGTTTAGGCTACACACCAAATAACTACAATAGGCTACACACAGTTTAGGCTACACACAGTGGCAAGAAAAAGTATGTGATCCCTGGTTTTCTGCATTAATTGGCCATAAAATGTGATCTGATCCTCATATAAGTCACACGTACAGACAAACACAATGTGCTTAAGCTGATAACACACAAACAATGTTAATCTGTCATGTCTTTATTGAACACACCCATTGAACATTCACAGCGCTAGTGGAAAAAGTAAGTGAACCCTTGGATGTAATAACTGGTCGAACCTCCTTTGGCAGCAAAAACCTCAAGCAAACGCTTTCGGTAGCAGCGGATCAGACCTGCGTCATGTTCAGAAGGAATTTCGTTTTTTTATCTTGCTTGCTAGGGCTAGGGTTAGGGTTAGGGGGTCCTCGGGCCTCTCCTCTGGGCCCCCGGCCGCCTTGTGTGCCTGGTCTGTTCCTCCGCTGGGGCACCTGGTTTGGCTAGCCAGGTGCGGGGCTATTATGGTCTGTGCTTGGTTGGCTGGGCCGGGTGTGCTGGTGGTGGG
Organism: Nansenia antarctica; assembly: GCF_963989245.1. Classification (NCBI taxonomy): domain Eukaryota; kingdom Metazoa; phylum Chordata; class Actinopteri; order Argentiniformes; family Microstomatidae; genus Nansenia; species Nansenia antarctica. The sequence continues at coordinate 26,115,851 of NC_137692.1, read as the reverse complement.
GCGGGTCGGGTGTGTGGGGCGGCTGGGGTCCCCTGGGGGGGAGGGGTTTGGGGGCCGCTGCTGTGCGCTGGTAGGCAAACTGGTAGTAGTCGCTCTATGAGTAGAGAGCCCTCTACAGGTTTACAGGTGTACAGGTGTACAGGTGTACAGGTTTACAGGTGTACAGGTGTACAGGTTTACAGGTGTACAGGTGTACAGGTTTACAGGTTTACAGGTGTACAGGTTTACAGGTGTACAGGTTTACATGTTTACAGGTTTACAGGTTTTTTACCCTTGCCTGCTTGAGTGTTCTGTCATCATGTGAAACGCAATGAGTCACATCTTGTGAGGAATGCAATATACAAATAAAACTTTGAAACTTTGATTTGATAACAATGTTTTCATGTTGATATGCGGTGCCCTTTTTACACCATACGTAGTGCTGTGTGTTTTCATGAACAGAGATGGTAGAGAACAGAGATGGTAGACTCACGAACAGAGATGTTAGCCGGTTCCAATGATTCCTTAAAGCCTTTAGCTGTTACTCTAGGGTTCTTTTTTTACCCCATTGAGCATTCTGCGTTGTGCCTTTGGAGTCATCTTGGCTGGGCGGAGAGTAGCCACAGTAATAAATCGTTTCCATTTAGAGACAATTTGTGTAACTGTGGACTGATGAATAACTAAATTCTTTGAGATTCCTTTGTAACCCATCCCAGCTTGATGCAAATCAACATGTTGATCGTAGGTCTTCTGATCGTAGGTCTTCTGAGATCTCTTCTCAACGAGGCGTGGCTCACATAAGCAGATGCTTCTTGTGAAACTGAAAATGTTTCAGCATTTTTTACAAAGTCTAAATATCTTTCACCCACACCTCCAGTCTTGTTTCATTGATTCGACTCCAGGTTTGCTAACTCCTGGCTCTAATTAAATTAGCTTTCGTAGAAGTTATTAGCCTAGGGGTTCACATACTTCTTCCAACCTACACTGTGAATGTTTGAATAATGTATTCAATATACAAGAACAATACAATCATTTGTGTGCTATTAGTTAAAGTTATATATTTGCTGTTGCTGATTGTAGATGTCTCTGCGTTGTGGTTCCCATAACAATATTGATTTGGAGTTTAGAATGTGGCTGTGCTCCTACTTCATGAGGAGTATTATATTGACAGTAACTGATATGTTTTCTTTTGGGGCAGTGGCGTAACGAGTCTGCACTGGGCCCTAATGCAGATGGTCAGAGTGGGCCCTAATGCAGATGGTCAGAGTGGGCCCTAGGATGGTCAGAGTGGGCCCTAGGATGGTCAGAGTGGCCCTAGGATGGTCAGAGTGGCCCTAGGTAGCACGCGATTTTTTCTGATACTTTTTGTGCAATTCATGCCTCGCTTACAACAAGTTTTCATTAGCCAAAATAAATAATAGCCTAGCAAAGGGTGCGCTTTCCATGAGAGAGAGAGAGAGAGAGAGATTGCTCATTATTACGTGGTCCAACTCTCTCTCTCTCTCACTCACACACACACACACACACACACACACACACACACACAGCTCAGCTCAGCTCCCATTGGCTCCCACATAACTGGAACCCTGTATCTACTGGTTAATCTGCACAGCGGAGCAGCATGAAGACTACACAGATCATGAACATACTGGTGACGGCGCACCACACACACATTAACAACAGTCACATAAATAATATAGAATAAATATGAGCTGGTTCTCACGTTCTCCTCCAGGGGTGAGTGGCGGGAGCAGGGTTAGGGTTAGCCTAACCCAACGTTAGCTGTAGCTAGGTGGCGTCTTTTCCTCAGCGGTGTTTTTCTCTATTTTAGGGAGTTTTGAATCTTTTTTTTCTAAAATTCATTTTTTTTCTTTTCTTTTCTGAAATCCACTTGGATGCCTGGGCATCATTGGTTCTCTCTCAGTGACTGTTCTCTGGCTAGCCTGTTTCTCTCTCTGTGACTGTTCTCTGGCTAGCCTGTTTCTCTCTGTGACTGTTCTCTGGCTAGCCTGTTTCTCTCTGTGACTGTTCTCTAGGCTAGCCTGTTTCTCTCTGTGACTGTTCTCTAGGCTAGCCTGTTTCTCTCTGTGACTGTTCTCTGGCTAGCCTGTTTCTCTCTGTGACTGTTCTCTGGCTAGCCTGTTTCTCTCTGTGACTGTTCTCTGGCTAGCCTGTTTCTCTCTGTGACTGTTCTCTAGGCTAGCCTGTTTCTCTCTGTGACTGTTCTCTGGCTAGCCTGTTTCTCTCTGTGACTGTTCTCTGGCTAGCCTGTTTCTCTCTGTGACTGTTCTCTGGCTAGCCTGTTTCTCTCTGTGACTGTTCGCTGGCTAGCCTGTTTCTCTCTGTGACTGTTCTCTGGCTAGCCTGTTTCTCTCTGTGACTGTTCGTTGTTCTCTAGCTAGCCTGTTTCTCTCTGTGACTGTTCTCTGGCTAGCCTGTTTCTCTCTCAGTGACTGTTCTCTGGCTAGCCTGTTTCTCTCTGTGACTGTTCTCTGGCTAGCCTGTTTCTCTCTCAGTGACTGTTCTCTGGCTAGCCTGTCTCTCTCAGTGACTGTTCTCTGGCTAGCCTGTCTCTCTCAGTGACTGTTCGCTGGCTAGCCTGTTTCTCTCTGTGACTGTTCTCTGGCTAGCCTGTTTCTCTCTGTGACTGTTCGCTGGCTAGCCTGTTTGAATGTGGTGGCGCAGTCAAACACAACCCAACATTTTACATTTTTGAACATCAAATCACCCAGCATTAATCCTAATTGAAATTTAATTTAGAAATGTAACATTGAGGTATTAGTATCAATTGATATAGGGTAGTGGTGGTCTAGTGGATAGTGAGTTGGACTTGGGATCGGAAGGTTGTGAGTTCAAATCCCGCCTGAAGCCACACCACTACTAGTGTGCCCTTGGGTAAGGCACTTAGCCCTCAGTTACTCCAGGGGGAATGTCCCTGTAATTCGTAATGGTAAGTCGCTTTGGATAAAAGCGTCTGCTAAATGGCAAAATTATTAATTATAATTTATTAATTAATTGATATTCTCAGTGCTGCCTGCATGCATGGTAGTTACGCCACTGTGTTGGGGCATCATGTCTCTCATGGTCATTGGCAGCGATAGAGAACAGCCCCGCCTCACTACTGCCTGTTGTTACAACACAGGGCTGATAAGGAGAGATGAGTTGGGATAAAACTCTATAATACTCAGAACTGTTGGGATGTGATAATACTCAGTACTGGGATGACAATGTTTGGGGCCATTGGGTTACCTTAGGCAACCTTTGGATTTGGTGCAACCTGTAACCGGCATGGAGCTGGCGGACTGGGTCTACATAAAGAACTGCAGTACAACCCAGCCTCTTCCAGATCCTGCTGACCACTTAACACAGCTAACAAGTGTGAAGGACAGGAACGCTGGACCCACGTCCCCCCCCCCCCGGAAAACCTGGTCGGCCCCCTGAAACCCTGCGCCTTGCTGATCCTCACAGCACTACTGGTCATGCTGACTGTCAGATCTTTCTCAGATAAGTCTGAGTCCCAGAGACTAGAGAAGCTGTGCCCCAGCGTGGAAGAAGATACGACTTAGACATGATAATAATAATAATAATAATAATAATAATAATAATAATAATAATAATAATAATAAGACATGCACTATTCGAGGGGACTCCACTTCTGGTAAGAATTGTGTCTGAGAAGGTCACAGTATGACGTTACCTCACGGTAGTCGTGTTTCCATAAACCATTTTGATTCACATTTTTAAGTATATCGCATTAGACATTTTATGGAAACGGCTTAATTCAAATAAACTTCCTCTTAATCGCACAAAAGTTTGTAGGTGTTTTTTGCCGTATGCGAATCAGAGTTAATACGCATAGAGTTGGAAACAGGTTTGCTGAATAAACTCTGAGGTAGCGAACATTCAACTCTGACGTAGCGAACATTCAACTCACGTGACTCAACTGTCTCCTTCGTCTCTGGACAGTCTGCAACGTGGCCGATGCTTCTGACACGCAAGAATTATTATAACTTTCCCAAGTGAAACTAATTCCTGAATTCCATCTGTCCATCTACCAACCTCTATGTCCATCTCTCCATTTTCTCTCCTGTTTGTTTGTTTACTTTCACAACTATGCGTGACGTAGACACGTAGCACCGCGTCATCCTCAATTCTAAACCAGTTCATGGAAACGTGCATAATTGGCATTTTCTTTTTGCAAACTTTGAAAAATGAGCTTAAAATTCGCTTGACATTTTATGGAAACACAACTTGTGTCTGGTACAAAACCGCACCACCCTGAGAAGGTCTAATGTGATTGATTTACTATAGAATTTAAAATTTGCCATTTAGCAGACGCTTTTAATCAAAAGCGACTTACAATTACGAATTACAGGGACATTCCCCCCCAGTGACTGAGGGGCTAAGTGCATTACTCAAGAGCACACTAGTGGTGGTGTTTCAGGCGGAATTTGAACTCACAACCTTCCCGATCACCAGTCCAACTCACTATCCACTAGACCACCACTACCATCACACACTGTGAGGTATCCGTGTCTGGTACTACTGCCTGCATCATCCCCCATGCATTTTGTGTGAACATTGATAAGAATATAATACATGTCAGATAAGAAATCTGTCTCCCCTCACAACTATAGGATAGATGACACTACACACTGATATAGATAACTATAGGATAGATAGATAGATAGATAGATAGATGGATAGATGGATAGATAGATAGATAGATAGATAGATAGATAGATAGATAGATGACACTATACACTGAATGCTCACCTTAGCGATGATGACTTCTTTGCGCAGGATCTTCATGGCGTAGTACATCCCTGTAGCCTTCTCTTTGACCAGAATAACTTTACCGAACGTGCCCTTCCCCAGTAGCTTCAAGTAGTCAAAGTCACTCATGGTCTGTGGGGAAACACAGGAGAGGACAGGAACAAGCCATGAGTATGTACTTAGGGTTAGGGTTAGAACATGTCAGTCAACTCAATCGTTATCCAGTAGGATAACATTCTCTGTCTAATTCCAGGGGAGAAGGGAGGGAGTTTCACATTGACAGCAGTGTACTAACAACGATTTGCATGGGAGGTGTTTGAAAAAACACAAATGAAAAAGAGATGCACCAAAAGTTCGGCCACCGAAATTATGCTTATATGCTTATAAGGGATAACTGTTAGTTAGGGATAACCAGTTATATAAGGGAGGTGTTTGAGAAAACACAAATGAAAAAGAGATAGATAATAGGGATGCACCGAAAGTTCGGCCAACGAAATTAATTGGTGCCGTTCCAATAACAGTGCTGCTCCAACCCCTTCAGGGCTTGGTACCTTTACATCATCTACACCTTTCTTCATTTGGCACTTTTATAGACAGTTGTTACCAAGTGGTTCACACAACACTTTTAAAAGAAAAGGAAAACAGGCAGTTAAAAACCCAGTTGGACAGACTAGACTACGTTGTAAATAGGCTCCAGGTTACTGGTGAACAATGCTGACCACTTTGTTGCGGGACTTTGACATGGCGACTTCCATCTCCTCCATGGCGCTGCAGTCACTGGGGGAGCCGAACTTGATGTCCATAGGCTCCTCCTCCTCCCGCGTCTTCAGCCCGTTGGCCACAGCTTGGATGGCTCTCATCCACTCCTCCCTGGGAGAGCAACGAGGGAAGGTCAGGGGTCATTAAGACAACTTGAAGCTTCAGGACAAAACTGACCGTTTGGCTGGCATGGTGCTAGTTTATAGGCACACAGACATGTGTGTGGGGATGGGGAGTGTGTGTGTGTGTGTGTAGTGTGGGGATGGGGAGTGTGTGTGTGTGTGTGTGTGTGTGTGTGTGTGTAGTGTGGGGATAGGGAGTGGCCACTAATCAGGTCAATTACAGACCTCTGAAAGTTGGCAAGGAAAATGCAAGTTTGAAAACTGACTGTTTTTAGGAGGCTGGCAACACTGTTCACAATCTTCCTCCAAAACAACAACATCTCTTTCAATCCCTCTATGGTTCAATATGTTTGATTTTTTTAGTACACAAGAAAGTGCAGCTTGGCAATGGCAAGAAAAACGTCACCACCAGCAGTGCCGTGCTCACCTCTCCTCGTTGCTGTCCACGTGGAAGGTAGTATAACCCTAACCGTGCTCACCTCTCCTCGTTGCTGTCCACGTGGAAGGTGCGCTCGATGACCGTGGTCCACTGGAGGCAGCGGATGACGAAGGTGTTCGGCCTGGGCCGCTCTGTCTTCATCAGCTGACACTCTAAACACACACACACACACACACACACACACACACGCCAGGCAGACAGAGGAAGATAAGGAGAGGTATTGAAGAATATTCTATTTCACACTGCCTGTTCACACTGCCTGTGTCCCTGTTCTCCACCTTCTCCCTCAAGTGTGCACGACTCTTACACCAATCCCATGCTTTACATCCACACAGGGGAGAACACAAGTGCACACTTCAGGGAGAGCAGTGACATCAAACGGCAGCATCAGGAATCTCACTACACCCACCAAGCCCCATCCCTCCCCTCCAGGAGTTAAACAACATACCAACATAACAACATAACAACATAACAACATACCAACATAATAAACTACATACCTGCCACAGAGAATAAACTACATACCTGCTACTGAGAAGTTGTTGAGGGGGGGGAGGCTGTGGTCGGACATCTCTGGTTTCTCCTTGTAGCCGATGAAGGAGCCGTCACTCTTCAGGATGAAGTACCGGGGCCTCCAAGTCTTAATGTACTCGCCTGCAGAGAGACAGACACATGAGCCGACACAGGGTTTATGTTTGACCGATTCTGAGTAAACCGGACTTAGACGGTATCCGAGAAACAGAGAGTGCGGCCATGTGTAGAAACAACCGCTTGCACCTACTAGGGATGCACCATGAAAGAATTTGCTTAAAATAAATAAATAAAAACAGAGCTAAAAATACTTCTGGTTTGTCATGACTGTCGGGACAAATTCGACTGTGTACGGGAAACACTGCCAACACTCACCCGAGTACAAAGCGCAGAGCGTGTTACAGCAGAGCGTGTTACAGAGCGTGTTACAGCTGTGAATCGAGTATCCTTCTTCTGAGGAGAAGCGGTCACGTGACACGCAATTACGATTGCTTCTAAATAGTATTTCTTGAGGAATTACATTTTTTACAGAAGGTTCTGTCATCACTTTGAATAGCGTCTTTAACCACACAGACAGTGGTGCTGGACAAACACTCTTAAGGCGTTTAATATATATGCTCAAATACTGAGATTTAGGGTGTTACCGTAATACCGCCCAACTTCTTTGACAGGTTATTTATTTGACAAATTACATAGTTTACAAAAAGTTCTGTCATCACTTTCATAGCATCTTCAACCACACAGACAGTGCTGCTGGACAAAGACTCTTAAGGCGTTTATTATATATTGCAATTTAAGACTGTTTTATGAGGGTATTGACAAACACCTGCTGGTATACGGTATAACTGTATAACGGCCCAACCCTGATTCTACTACCAGAGGCCAGGGTGGAGGTTCTGGATGAGGCCTGACAGTGAACAGTGGAGCTCACCTCTCTTGTGGAGCCATCCCTCTCTCACTACGCTGACCTCGTTCATGCTGGGGCGCAGGGCTGACGGAGGTCAGGGTGGGGTCAAAGGTTAGAGGGGCCAGGGGAGCTATGGTTCTACTGGCGGAGGTGTCAGATGAGTCTCAGATGGAAATCCTGGGGACAGACAAAAGGAACACAACATCAGCCACAACGCAGAACAGACCTGAGATGAGGTACGGCTACTCTTCAACAGTTCATTGAGAATTTGGCAATAAGAAAACGATCTCCTCCACAAGGAGGCTACATGTCAACTTCTCAAGATGTTTCTAATGTAAACTTGACATTAGAGGCATCAACAGATGGAACAACACTCTTACAGGCAGGGCCCATTTCATGAAACAACTAGGTTATTGACATAAAACATAATTAAACAAATAATAACAATTCCAAAGAAGTTATTCAGTGACATTATCAAATGAAGGAGAACTGGGAAGAACTGGGAAGAACTCTGTAAATGGAAATGCTACTAAAAAACACTGCTGGTCAGTCTAACCCTCCACTGCAGCGGAGTCAACAGATTCCTCTTAACAGACTCAGTGTAGAAAACCCCTCTGCAGGGCGCTGAGGTGGCGTAGCGGGTTAAGCGTCGACCACGTAACCGCAGGGCTCCCTGTTCGATTCCGGCCGGAGACATATCCTGCACGTCATCCCTCCTCTCTCTCTCACCCATCCTTCCTGTCATAATCTATACTGTACTGTCAATAAAAATGAAAAATATGAGTGGGACTGCCCCACTCAGAAAAAATTACTTAAAACTACTAAATGATAAAAACCTCTGCTCATCAACAGAGCCTTGGTACTATGCTTGTTCTGATTCCTCACTCAGGCCAGCTCCAGTGTGAGTCCCCAGGCAGTGTTGGTGTCTGTTCTGCAGCCAGGTCTGTCCAGAGGCGGAACACCCGTCCCCTGGCCCTGCCCTGGCAGCCCTCCCGGTCACCATGGGCACTGCGCTGGATTACCCAGAGCAAAATCCCCACCTTGTGATGCACTCTGCTGCCCGTTACACAACGACACAGCCAAACAACTGCCAAATACCGCCACCCCCCACCTCATCTTGCACTTGCCCGTGGACATACAAGCGTGAGGTCCAAAAGGAGAAAGGCAAACATAATTACTTCCATGACCTTAGGCTGAGTGCAACACCGCCAGACCTTTCACAGCCAGAGCTTCAACCATTCCTCCTCCTTTCAACTTGCGTCGTTGGTTAAACAGCCTGTGCTGCTGGAGGTACTGGTGCTCTGTTTATGCCAGTATTAGAGATCTGATACGGTGCTATGGCTCTGCCAGCTACAGGACCATGTCCAGATAAATGACACCAATGTCATATAGGAGAGGAGGACCAACCGTTTTGACAACTCAATCAGTCAGTGACTAGGCTACTTTGCACTGCAAGGGAATGCTGTGTCTGTTTGAACTGTATTATTTGTAGAGATGAAAATCAATGGCTCCCTTTCAGTTCAGTCGATTCCAAATCTATTTATAAACCAGATGTAAAAAAAAAAAGAAAAAGAAAGGGCCGATTGGAGTTTCAGTATCTGACTGCAGTCTTACACACAGACTCATCAGCATAGCACAGGGCGGTGTAAACAACTCCAGAAGACATACCGGCTAGTGAAAAACCATGACTTAGTCAAACTCAAGTTTTAAACATTGAGACATGGGAACGTTCCGCGGAGCAGAGCAGAGCAGTGACCCTGGGGGTGATTACTGTGTTGACAGATAAAACGGGACACACACATGCAGGTGTGACAGTGTGGGTGAATGAACAACACTGATACTGACACTAGGGATGCTCAGCAAACTCCTAAACCTCAACCAGTTTATACTCTGTAGTATAGGCTTTCTCGCAGGGAAGGGCACACTGCTGTACAGCACCACCAGGGCCAACCTAAAGCGCGGCATCCGAGAGGCCAAGGCAGACCACAGAGAGAAGATTGAGGAATGCTTCCTGAGCAACGACTCCAGGCGGGTGTGGCAGGGGGTTCAGCACATGACAAACTTCAGAGCCAACAGGCTCACAGCCGCAGAGGACGACCCCCTGCTGGCGGAAAAGCTGAACTCCTTCTACGCCCGGTTCGACGAGGGGCGTACGGAGGTAACCACAACACAAACACCACTCTCTCCAGCTCTCAGCAGCCTCACCCTCACAGAGCATGAAGTGAAACGCGTGCTGAAGGCGGTGGACCCCAGGAAAGCCTCGGGGCCGGATGGCGTCCTGGGACGGGTGCTGAGGGACTGCGCCGACCAGCTGGCCGGGGTTTTCACCAACATCTTCAACCAGTCCCTGTCCCAGGCCACCATCCCACCCTGCCTGAAAACCTCAACTATCATCCCAGTTCCGAAGAAAAGCACGGTGAGCTGCCTAAACGACTACCGCCCGGTGGCACTCACACCAATCATCATGAAGTGCTTCGAGAAACTAGTCCGGGCCCACATACTCACACGCCTCCCGCCCAACCTGGATCCATACCAGTTCGCCTACAGAGCCCACAGGTCCACAGAGGACGCCATCGCGACAACTCTCCACGCCACTCTATCCCACCTGGAGAGGGGAAACAGCTACGCGAGACTGCTCTTTGTGGACTTCAGCTCTGCCTTCAACACCATCCTTCCAGACAGGCTAGTGACCAAACTACTAGACCTGGGACTATCACACTCTATATGTGCATGGATCAAGGACTTCCTGACCGACCGCCCCCAGAGGGTGCGGGTTGGCTCCCACACCTCCACAGCCCTCAGACTCAGCACTGGGTCCCCCCAGGGCTGCGTGCTAAGCCCCATCCTCTACAACCTCTACACCTACGACTTCACCCCCGTCCACCCCAGCAACTCCATCGTAAAGTTTGCAGACGACACCACCGTGGTGGGCTGCATCACGGGGGGGGACGAGGCGGCGTACAGGGATGAGGTAGAGCAGCTGAGCAAGCTGTGCAAGGTTAACAACCTGCTGCTGAACAAGTCAAAGACCCAGGAAATCATCGTGGACTTCAGAAGGAAAAAGTCTGAGATCCAGCCCCTGCTCATCGACGGAGAGAGCGTGGAGAGAGTCTCTCAGCCCTCCGATTCCTGGGGGTGCACATACAGGATGACCTGTCCTTGAAGAACAACACAACAGCCACCATCAAGAAGGCACAACAGCGGCTCTACATCCTGAGAGTCCTCAGGAAGGAACACATCAAGCAGGAGATACTGGTGACCTTCTACCGCGGCGCAGTGGAGAGCATCCTCACCTACGGCATCTGCAACTGGTTCCACAGCTGCACAACCGCGGAGAGAAATGCGCTACAGAGAGTCGTGAGAACAGCCCAGAAGATCACCGGCGCCCCCCTCCCCTCTCTGGAAGAGCTGTACAACACACGCTGTCTCAGGAAGGCCTCCAAGATCTCCAGAGACCCAACCCACCCTGGGTACGAACACTTTACCCGGCTGCCCTCGAAAAGGCGGTTCAGGACCATGGCAGCAAGGACAAACAGACTGAAGCTCAGCTTCTACCCCAGGGCCATCCAGGCCCTGAACACAGCAAAGACCTAGGTTCTGGGCCCTGGACAGTCTGGACGGATTGATGGCAGCTGCTGGACTGAAAAAACAGGTGTCTGCAAACTGCGACACTTTAAATAAATGTGCAATAACACTATGTGCAATATGACAACCCTAGTCGTCTATCTGTACAGTATAGTATAGTGGATAGTGTACATAGCCTTTATTTATGTAAACCAGCTCCTTTCCCTTCTTGTTTTTTTTCTTTTCTTTTCTTTCCTAGCACCAGGGGAGCCCCCCCTCCTAAATGTCGTTGTTTGGTACCTGTACTGTATTAATGACAATAAAGACCATTCATTCATTCATTAATAGTTGTCACAATCCCTGGAGAGGAAACTTACGTCCTACTGAAAACAAACAAACACTTACTTCTGTCACAGGGCATGGAGCAGTCTGGGCCTTTACAGATCTCTACAGAGAGGGTGAATTGAGAATAGTATAAAACCTACGATCTGTAACCAACATCGATTAAGGATCAGATTGAGATAGCTGATAGATACAGGGTAGATGTCACAGCTTCTTACTCAGAACAACTATAAACCGGGTCCGACTAATCTCTGGAGCAAAGTAGAGTCATGTGTTTATGTGTTGCTAGTACAAGGCAGCTGCACGTTGTGTTTGTTAAAGCAGCCGTCAGATTGATTTCTGTACAAAACCCAGAACATAGTTAATAACAGAAAGCTGCCTTAAACCTAACCTGGCGAACTGAGTAAAGCGTCAATGTGCTTCAGTGTTTCATGTAGCTTAGCTAGGCTAGCTGTGTGTCATATCAGCTCCACGCCAGCAGTTAGACGGACCCGCTACTTCCCCTCATTGTGTTGCTAGCAGGTTAGCTAAAGGCTACAGCTAACAGCTAGCTGTCCCAGACACTGTCCTGCTGTCAGAAGTAGACTTATACATCTCTATATATAAACTATAACATCTCTACTGTTCAGACTTGGGTTTGGTATCAATCAGCAGAGTTGAGGATCTTACCTTCTCTCCTCCCCAGCGAGCTGCTCAGAGCAGACCAGGGTTTAGACCAGACCAGGGTGTAAGGGATCCAGAGGGTTCAGAGGTTTCCAGGTTGTTGTTGTTGTTGTTGAGTTTAGCGACGTTACTCAGCTGGACACCAAAGCAGGATTGAGTTTAAAGTTTAAGGGTTAGTTAGGGTATATCCAGGCTGGTGTATTGATCTCTGCCAATGAACACACAGCCTCTAACAGCCTCTAACCTCGCTGCCTAAACCGCTAAACACTCTAACAGCCTCCTAGCTATGCTGCTGAGCTTCTGTTCTGCTTCCCACAACAGGACGTGATGGCGTGTAGTTAGGGGTCGGGATGGCGTGGTGTTAGGGGTCGGGACGGCGTGTTGTTAGGGGTCGGGACGGCGTGTTGTTAGGGGTCGGGACGGCGTGTTGTTAGGGGTCGGGACGGCGTGTTGTTAGGGGTCGGGACGGCGTGTTGTTAGGGGTCGGGACGGCGTGTTGTCAGGGTCAGGACGGCGTGTTGTCGTTGCCGCTGCAGTTATTCAGGTATTCATGTCGTAATTGTAAATCGCTTTGGATTAAAAGCGTCTGCTAAATGGCAAAATTCAATTAAATTATAAATTATGGGTGACACTCATCCTAGTGGCTTACAGAAAAGTGACACATTTACTGGATGGACCAGAACACATTTTGGGATCTCCTCTCAGGGTTGACGACCTCCATTGTGACTGAACTATATAGCAATAGCAATAGCCCAAGAGCTCTGTCCTAGGGCCCTTACTGTTCTCCCTCTATACCACTGGGGTCCCCCAGGGCTCTGTCCTAGGGCCCTTACTGTTCTCCCTCTATACCACTGGGGTCCCTCAGGGCTCTGTCCTAGGGCCCTTACTGATTCAGATTCAGATTCAGATAACGTTTATTGCCATTATGCTTGACACATGTAGGAATTTGCTTTGGCATTTACAGAAGGTGCATTTATGCTTTTTTCACATATACATGAACAAAACAAGTACAAATACAAATGCAAAGACAGGCAAAAACAGGACAACACAGGACAGACAGTGCATGGATAGTGCTGTATATAAAGTGCAGTGCAGAGTTATTCAAGGTCCAGTGCATGTTCAGTCCTGGGCAGACTTGGAGGCGGGGGGGAGGGGGAAGCCAGAGTCATTTAGCAGCCTGGCGGCTGAGGGGAAGAAGCTGAGCCTGTGGCGGGCCTTTAATGCCTTAGGCAGCCGCAACCTTCTTCCAGAGGGAAGCAGGGTGAGGAGGCCGTGGCCGGGGTGGAAGGGGTCTGCCATGATCTTCCTTGCCCTCCTCAGAGCCCTGGTGTCATGCAGGGAGTTGAGGGAGGGCAAGGGACAGCCGATCACCCTCTCTGCTGAGCGTATTACCCGCTGCAACTTGGCCTTGTCCTTGGTCGTTGCAGCAGGGAACCAGGTGATGATGGAGTGGGTGAGGATGGACTCTATGATGGCCGTGTAAAACTGGACCATCATGGACCTCGGCAGCCTGTTCTCCCTCTATACCACTGGGGTCCCTCAGGGCTCTGTCCTAGGGCCCTTACTGTTCTCCCTCTATACCACTGGGGTCCCCCAGGGCTCTGTCCTAGGGCCTTTACTGTTCTCCCTCTATACCACTGGGGTCCCTCAGGGCTCTGTCCTAGGGCCCTTACTGTTCTCCCTCTATACCACTGGGGTCCCCCAGGGCTCTGTCCTAGGGCCTTTACTGTTCTCCCTCTATACCACTGGGGTACCTCAGGGCTCTGTCCTAGGGCCCTTACTGTTCTCCCTCTATACCACTGGGGTCCCCCAGGGCTCTGTCCTAGGGCCCTTACTGTTCTCCCTCTATACCACTGGGGTCCCCCAGGGCTCTGTCCTAGGGCCCTTACTGTTCTCCCTCTATACCACTGGGGTCCCTCAGGGTTCTGTCCTAGGGCCCTTACTGTTCTCCCTCTATACCACTGGGGTCCCTCAGGGCTCTGTCCTAGGGCCCTTACTGTTCTCCCTCTATACCACTGGGGTCCCTCAGGGCTCTGTCCTAGGGCCCTTACGGTTCTCCCTCTATACCACTGTGGTCCCCCAGGGCTCTGTCCTAGGGCCCTTACTGTCCTCCCTCTATACCACTGGAGTCCCTCAGGGCTCTGTCCTAGGGCCCTTACTGTCCTCCCTCTATACCACTGGAGTCCCTCAGGGCTCTGTCCTAGGGCCCTTACTGTCCTCCCTCTATACCACTGGAGTCCCTCAGGGCTCTGTCCTAGGGCCCTTACTGTCCTCCCTCTATACCAAGTCTCTTGGCTCTGTCATTTCCTCACATGGGTTCTCCTACCACAGCTACGCAGAGACGACACTCAACTGATCCTTTCTTTCTCCCTGTCTAACTCACATGCGGCAACACGTGTCTCTGCGTGTCTCACTGACATCTCTGCTTGGATGTCAGCCCCTCATCTCTACATGGATGTCAGCCCACCACCTCTACATGGATGTCAGCCCACCACCTCAAGCTCAACCTTAACAACACTGAGCTACTCTTCCTCTCTGGCCTGCCCTCTCAAAGACTTCTCCATCAGAGTAGAGAGCTCTACTGTAACCTCCTCCCAGACAGCCAAGAACCTTGGAGTGATCCTGGACATCCACTTATCCTGTAGGCCAACATCACGCTCCTGCAGATCCTTCCCCTACAGTATACGTCCATTCCTCACCAGAGAAGCAGCTCAACTCTTGGTCTAATCACTGGTCATCTCCTGGCCAGGCTCCCCACCTCTGCCATCATGACGCTATCATGATTGACGGCAGTGTGTGCACATGCTAACACCTTGTGTCTGACTAGAATCCACATCTTAGTGATTATTTACCTACTTATTTCAAGTATGTTCACTCAGCATAGTCTTGTGAACACTTCATACAGCCGATAAACATTATTCAATACTATACCAAATATGGTTATGATTGCTATATATTTGTTAAGCATTATATTTGATTAGCATATTTTCTTTCTTTTTTGCTCAGAGAACACAGATGGGAGGTACCAACTGCTGCCAAGGCTACAATTATTAAATAAGCTTGGAAACCGCTTAGCTAATAAGACTGTTGAGTTACTGAAAGGATGTAGATATAGATAGATGTATGAGGGGTAGATGAAAATAAAGTGTACTTAAAGTGTTGCATTTATTACAGTAACCTACATTTACAATGCAATGCTGAGCTTGAGCCTACAATTCGCAAGCAGTCAATCAAAATCATGAACTAAAATGAATCAATAAAACAATAGTGATTCTGGTCCTGGTTGTTTACACCTGCAGAACGAGAGGCCCGCCAGAGACGACAGTGTGCTGCTGCAGAGCGGGACTCTGTCCCTCTGTCTGTCTCTGTCCCTCTGTCTGTCTCTGTCCCTCCTGCTGTCTCTGTCTCTGTCTCTGTCCCTCCTGCTGTCTCTGTCTCTGTCTCTGTCTCTGTCTCTGTCCCTCCAACGGCTTCTTTCCTACAAGAAAACGGGACGACTTGTCAGTGTGGCATTGATCACATAATCCCTGGAGAGGAAACTTACGCCCTACTGAAAACAAACAAACACTTACTTCTGTCACAGGGCATGGAGCAGTCTGGGCCTTTACAGATCTCTACATCACAATGGAAGTAGACCTGAGAGCAGAGAGTGTCCAGTCGACAGACACAGTTCATCATCATGGTCACATCTAACTGTAAATGTAAGCGCTGACTATTGGGCACCAATAATAACCAGAGAACAGTCTCAGTCACCTACCAGGTTTTGAAAGCCATCAGGTTTCACAAAGGAGAACATCCGGACCATGAACCTCCTGTGAAGCGAGGGATACCTGACGTCCTCTCCAGGGGCGACAGGCAGGAACTCCGTCCTGTGGGGATCGCCGCTAAACGGACACCTGATGGTGAAAACAGAAAATATTTCAATTTTCTAAAATGTGGGTGTTGCAGAAGTATATTAACTGTGAATTAGTAAAGTAAAGAATGAATCATCCCTGGCAAACAAACCAGTCTGAGTGGGTTTACCCTTTAACCAGCAGGTTTACCCTTTAACCAGCAGGTTTACCCTTTAACCAGCAGGTTTACCCATTAACCAGCAGGTTTACCCTTTAACCAGCAGGTTTACCCGTTAACCAGCAGGTTTACCCTTTAACCAGCAGGTTTACCCTTTAACCAGCAGGTTTACCCGTTAACCAGCAGGTTTACCCTTTAACCAGCAGGTTTACCCGTTAACCAGCAGGTTTACCCTTTAACCAGCAGGTTTACCCTTTAACCAGCAGGTTTACCCTTTAACCAGCAGGTTTACCCGTTAACCAGCAGGTTTACCCTTTAACCAGCAGGTTTACCCTTTAACCAGCAGGTTTACCCGTTAACCAGCAGGTTTACCCGTTAACCAGCAGGTTTACCCTTTAACCAGCAGGTTTACCCTTTAACCAGCAGGTTTACCCTTTAACCAGCAGGTTTACCCTTTAACCAGCAGGTTTACCCTTTAACCAGCAGGTTTACCCGTTAACCAGCAGGTTTACCCTTTAACCAGCAGGTTTACCCTTTAACCAGCAGGTTTACCCGTTAACCAGCAGGTTTACCCGTTAACCAGCAGGTTTACCCTTTAACCAGCAGGTTTACCCGTTAACCAGCAGGTTTACCCTTTAACCAGCAGGTTTACCCTTTAACCAGCAGGTTCCATCTGCGCTGGTCTTGTGGGTCTTTACTGGCCGTTGCCCAACAGTCGTCCAATAGAAGCACGAGCTCGCTGTCCTCTCGCTTCAGGGTGAACACCTCCACATACACAGGCTGGTCCAGCTCTCTCAGGACCTGGGGCCTCCGGGGTGAGTGGAAGGACCTGTACGTGGCATCTGGAAAACCAAGACATTTTTGTAAGATTGATTTCAGTGAGAATATATGACGCAGTATCAGTATGTACTGAAGGCAACCTTATCTTGAATCAAACTGATCTTCAGTACATTTAAAGTTTGTTTTTTACACTATAGGGCCTTTTTGTGATATTATCCCCAAGCAAACACAGAATGTGAAATGATATTTAGCACTGGAAAGCTGTGGAATTCAGCACCCTTCTAAAAAACGGACCTTTGGCAAACCTCAGCTCAGTTCGCAGGATTCCCTCACTCCTCAGCGCTGGCGGCTCTGCTGTCTCACTGACGACCTGCAGGACTTGAGACACTCTGGCCAACGCATATCTGCAGCGGACGGTCAGCCTCGTAGGGAAATAACAAGCTAACGTTCAGTTTGACACAATTCCTCCTTCCATTCCACCTGCATTACAATGGGCCCGTCCTCCGATGTCTACCTCTACTAGCCTCCACTGCTTATTGCATCTCAAATTGTAAGTGACATCATCATGTCCTACTGTGATCATCATGTCCTACTGTGACATCATCATGTCCTACTGAAGTCATGCTGTACCTGAGGGGGGCATCTCTGGATATGGATCCCTGTTTATGATGCAACAGGCGGTCTGCCTCAACATTCACCCAATAAGTAATCCGTCCATCGGAGATCTGGAAGAGAATTATAATCTGCACATAACTGTTGTGTCATGATTGAAAAAAACAAACCAAAAAACAAAACATGAATGAGTCAGAAACCTGGAAGGTTGACCAGACTGATACCTGTGTTTGAGTGCCACAAGAAGTGAACGGGAAACGAAACGTAACGGAGTTAGCAGTGATAGTTTTGGGTCTGCAGTTCTGGCTTTGGCTGGAGGAGATCCGGACTGTGTTCAGGTCCAGCGGAGGAGCAGTGATGTTCTGGAAGATGGTGATGATGAACCCATCCTTCTCACAGTACTGAGGAGAACGTGGTGCTGGAGGATTAGGAAGATGACCAACCTGGTTGATTTCCCCTGAGGGAACAGAACAGACTGTTGATAACAGATTCTTTGTGGGGCGCAATTTAAAAAAATGTATATTCTCATTGGACATCATGGACATGTTAGTGTACCTGTAGTTGAACCAGGTGTTATTTTGCAGATGAAAGGCACTCTCCTGGCAATCTCAACTTTGCCCTCATCTATCGTAATCTTGATGACCACGTTCAAACTTGCAGTATCGCCCTGGCAAATGATGAGAGAGAGGTTTGCATGTCATCTAACAATATGTTGAACAGAACAAAAGTAGGTTAAATGTTGGAGAAATGTTCTTAACCTACGTGTGTTCTGACGAGACAGCCGTAATAGGGAACAGCCAAGGCGAGGACGCTGTCTGTGTCGTGGATGATGTAGTGGCACTGAGGTGCGATCTCCTCTGCTTTGTAGTGTCTACCCTGTTCATCTATGAGAGTGAACACACACACAGGCATTAAACCTGATCCCAACCACTGAGACTGACATCTGATTCAGCAAGTCATAGATCACTTTACCAGGTTATTGACTTACCTTGGACGTAAATACTGGAAGGAACATGGATGAATTGTTCTTTTGGAATGTAAAGCGACATATACCCTTCATGACAGCCCACAGTGTAATGTATATCTTTATGTATATCTTCATGTATATCTTCATGTATATCTTTGTCAATTGCCTTTTGGAATATCCCCTGAGAGGAGAGTGCCCCATGGTAGTCCAGTAGAGATGTTGACAGTGTCACCATCACCATTCTCATCACAAAGGCTAAACTGAGGGTCTTCATCTCTGATTTCCAAAGAATTCTACACAGGGACGTGTTTCAATGGCCAGCCACTGGAGGGGTCAACCAGCTGAAGGTCATTTGGTTTGATTGGCTGATTAAGGGTTAGGGTTAGGGTTTGATTGGCTGATTAAGGGTTAGGGTTATTGACGTTAGTATTGTCCCCATTTCCTATGGGCAGTCTATGACCCCCCCCCCCCAGTTTGAAGACAAAGATCATCAATCATAATATGGTATATATACAGACATTTATACATTTCACCAAGAACAATTTGTTTAAAGAAGTAGAAGATATGGCTAACTAAACCTAACCCTAACTCCAAATTAAGTTCAGTCTGTCAATGTCCTAACCCTAACCCTTTAATTATATATACAGAAGTATGTTCAAACATACTTGTATTGTGAATATTGTAAATTCTGTGTGAATATCAATAAATACTGTATCATTTGCTTATGTCACACAAATCTTTTAATTGCTACACAAGTGTGTGTGTGTGTGTGTGTGTGTGTGTGTTATCTTGTTTTATTATAGCCTATGACAGATAAATAGGCAAAAATTTAAATATACACTATAATACTGCAAACTGAAATGTTTATTTCACTGTACAGCACAATAACATCTGCAATAATCATTTCGAGCCCATTTTGAGCAAGCATGACCAAATTATTATTAAAAAAACATACAAATCCACTAATGTACTAATGAACTAGTTTCCTTTTACAGTTTGAGCTTTTGAGACGCAGCATCTTCTTCACCCCCCCATCCTTCTCCGTCTACAGTTTGTTGAGTTGGTCTGAGCTGTTGTTGTAGATGGGGTTTTCATATTCACGTTCTAAGAAATAAAGAAGGTTTTCCTAATTAAATACAGTCCTGTGAGTTTTAATAACGTAACACCATAATCATGTCATTGATGTTGCATAACAGGATTGTGATTATACAACATACCGTGATGGGAAACAACTTACTTGGTGTTGCTTTTTTTCTCCAAAAGCTTGCTGCAAGGGAACAATAATACAACATTTAAATCAGATTGTACATCAATTGTCTTTAATATTAAGTCACGGCATATGATACAGTATGCTTGCTACCTCTTTGGCGGTTCTCCAGTTGAGATCTGGCTTGTTGGTTGAGAGCCGCTTGGTTGACTGTTGAGATGAATTATATAAAATCAATTAATATAAGTTGTATGATACATTCATCATACGGTACAGTTGTACATTGTACTTCATTGAGACCACACATAACTAGTTACATAACTAACGTTTTCACGTTACCATAGTAATGTCGTCCAAGACTTGATTGCCGTATTCTGCTGAGGAGATCTGGGGAAAGTGACAGATTGCAGTTATTGATAAATTCAAGTATTAAGATTCAGAGAAATTAACATAACAAAACATGTCTGACCTCCATGATATCTACGTCTCTGTCTCTCACTGTCATCCCCCGCTGGTTCCTGCTCATGTCTGGTTGGATGATGTTGGCTTTGTGTTGGATGATGTTGGTTTCTGGTTGGATGATGTTGGTTTCTGGTTGGATGTTCCTGGTTTCTGGTTGGATGATTCTGGTTTCTGGTTGGATGATGTTGGTTTCTGGTTGGATGATTCTGGTTTCTGGTTGGATCAGGGTGATTCCTAGTTAAATCGTGTTGGTTTCCAGTTGGCTCGTGCTCATTGTTTTCTGTTGAATGGTGAGAACAGAGAAGTGTTGAAAGTACAGGGCTGGGGCGTATTCTAAGGGGCTGTGCTGTGGAATACGTTATTTTTTTTTCAATCCGGGAATTTAAAGTCACTGTTATGAACTGGACCATTGTCCGTTAAATACATTGGGGATTTGTTTGTCCCTTGAATTAAAAAGATATAAAGAATACACACACACACACACACACACACATACACACACACACACACACACACACACACAACCACACACACAGACACACACAGACACACACACACACACACACACAGACACACACACATAGACACACACACACACACACACACACACACACACACACACACACACACACTCACCATAGACGGGTCGCTCACTGACGGTTCCTAAAGTAGGAAATACAACACATGAGGTGAGTGACATCTGAATAGAAACAACAACCATCCATCAGTCCTCTACATGTCTCTGTGTGTGTGTGTGTGTGTGTGTGTGTGTGTGTGTCTGTGTGTCTGTGTGTGTGTGTGTGTGTCTGTGTGTGTGTGTGTGTGTGTGTCTGTGTGTCTGTGTGTGTGTGTGTGTGTGTGTCTGTGTGTGTGTGTGTGTGTGTGTGTCTGTGTGTGTGTGTGTGTGTGTGTGTCTGTGTGTGTGTGTGTGTGTGTGTCTGTGTGTCTGTGTGTGTGTGTGTGTGTGTATGTGTCTGTGTGTCTGTGTGTGTGTGTGTGTGGTTGTTACCTCTCTCTTGTGCTTCCCCTCTCCCAACATTCTCAATATCCTCGGGAGGTGCGCTGGCCACGGCATCTATGATGTCATATAGAATTCATCTATGATGTCATATAGAATTCATCTATGATGTCATATAGAATGCATCTATGATGTCATATAGAATGCATCTATGATGTCATATAGAATGCATCTATGATGTCATATAGAATGCATCTATGATGTCATATAGAATGCATATATGATGTCATATAGAATGCATCTATGATGTCATATAGAATTCATCTATGATGTCATATAGAATGCATCTATGATGTCATATAGAATGCATCTATGATGTCATATAGAATGCATCTATGATGTCATATAGAATGCATCTATGATGTCATATAGAATTCATCTATGATGTCATATAGAATGCATCTATGATGTCATATAGAATGCATCTATGATGTCATATAGAATTCATCTATGATGTCATATAGAATGCATCTATGATGTCATATAGAATGCATCTATGATGTCATATAGAATGCATCTATGATGTCATATAGAATGCATCTATGATGTCATATAGAACTCTACGTTAACATCAAGTTTCAAATCATGCTTGAACAGGACACAAGAAACAGTAGCTGTGGTAATATCTTCTTTTACTCAAATTATATGAAATTGAATTGATTGATGATATGAAAGCTTAGAAATGTAATGACCTGCATTGAAATTGGTGTTTTCATAGTCTGGTGGTGTCCCATCACAGCCTTAAAAAAATGGAAATACATTTCAATGCGATTATTTGAGACATGAAAGCAGGTTGCAGTGTTAAGAGAGGATGCTGCTAATATTCAGAAGAAGGGTTGGACTTGCAATCAACGTTTTTTTAAAATGAGAAGGTCCAAACGTTTGAGAGGTATATACAGTTATGAGCTATGTGCAAAGGTAGTATTTGTACACAGCAGTAGTGTAGTAGAGTATCTGAGTGTTGACATTATTATGATTATGATTATGATTATAATAATTATTATTATTATTATTACATAACTAGTCCCTGGGGTGGTCTCTGCCGCCCTCTAGTGATCAAATGGAACCATGACAGGAGGTGAGAAGATGCATTCTTGAGTATCTTTCCATGTTGGCGTATAGCTGGCCATGGCACTGCCTGTGTCATAAACATATGTTTCATTTTAGTGCCATTTAGGGCCTCTTTCTAATAACGTGTGGAAATTGTAAAAAGTTTATTTTTTGGGCAAAACAAAAAATGTGTTGATAGCTTTAGGGTTAATTAGTCATTCTACAAAATACAATTGAGAGAATGTGATAGGGTGGTACAGGGTGTGATAGGGTGGTACAGGGTGGTACAGGGTGGTACAGGGTGGTACAGGGTGTGATAGGGTGGTACAGGGTGTGATAGGGTGGTACAGGGTGGTACAGGGTGGTACAGGGTGGTACAGGGTGTGATATGGTGGTACAGGGTGGTACAGGGTGGTACAGGGTGTGATAGGGTGGTACAGGGTGGTACAGGGTGGTACAGGGTGTGATAGGGTGGTACAGGGTGGTACAGGGTGGTACAGGGTGTGATAGGGTGGTACAGGGTGGTACAGGGTGGTACAGGGTGTGATAGGGTGGTACAGGGTGGTACAGGGTGGTACAGGGTGGTACATGGAAGGAAATGCTCACGTTTAAACCAGAAGCAGCAGCAGCCAATCAGGAACAAGATGATGATGATGATGGCCGCCCCGCCAACCACGTAAAACACAACCTTCAGCTCTGTACCTCGACGAGGGGAGAAGCGGGGTGGTTTCAGTCAGATAGTTACAGGAAATGCTTTTCTAACCTGAACATGAAGTGGGTTGGTCTTGACAAAAAATGCAGATGGAAATAACAAAATGTGTGTGTGTGTGTGTGTGTGTGTGTGCGTGTGTGTGTGTGCGTGCGTGTGTGTGCGTGCGTGCGTGCGTGCGTGTGTGTGTGTGTGTGTGTGTGTGTGTGTGTGTGTGTGTGTGTGTGTGTGTGTGTGTGTGTGTGTGTGTGTGTGTGGGTGCATCTCAGCAGCTCTGATTGCTTTGACAGATTCTGGGCTAACCGCTAACGGTTCTGTTCTGTATCCTCTGATCTGTGCGATGCTCATTTAACACATCCTTTATCCACAGTGACCTACGCTTACTTATTCTATTTCTCTCATTCTATTTCTATACCTCAACATTCTATATGAATGCAATGAAATATTATACATCTAAACAGTCAAATTAAACTATGCCCAAAAAACTATTTTCCTGCTAGTCACTACTAACCCTAACCCATACTGTCATAACTCCATACAGCTGACTGAGTCAGAAACCAAACAGATATGTACCTATATACCATATACTGTATATTGGGGTAGACCCGGACCCGTTTGTCCACGGTGGCTGAGTTGGTGCAGTTCACTATGTGGTTCAGAACCGACAACCGACCATATACTATAGACCAAAATACCTATATACCATATACTATAGACAGATATATATTTACCCTCTTCAGATTCCAGCGTTATGACGTCCACCCGGTGGCAGCGATGGCCCTGCTCACAGCAGTAGGAGCCGAGGTCAGAGGTCAGGAGTGGGTTGATGCTGATGGAGAAGTTACCCAGGCCACCCTGGTGGGGGAAGACGTTCACTCTGCCCTGTCTGGGGTCCAGGAAGCTGATCTGCCCCGAGGAGGTGATGTTGACCAGCCCTGCGCCTGGGCGTTGGGCCCACAGCACCCCCCCCGGGCCTGGGCCTGAGCCCAGAGAGGCGTCCTCAAAGCTGCAGGAGAGCAGCACTGAGGAACCAAGCGGAGCCGTTATGATGGACGTCTCACAGGAACCATGGCAGTTCTGTCTCTCACCTAGAGGGTCTGGACAGTCCAGGGAGGGGTGTTAGTTAATGAGATTATTCAGGTCAGGAATCACAGCAGTAACATGTTATTAAGTTGCTCTTATACCTGTGTCAGGGCTGGACTGGCCATCTGGCATACCGGGCATTTGCCCGGTGGGCCGCGGTAGTTTTGGGCCGAGCCCAGTTATTTTTTTTTACCAGCCGGCCCGGCCGAAAGCTACCATCGAACGGCCCATAAATTGAAAGCTACCATCGAACGGCCCATAAATTGAAAGCTACCATTGAACGGCCCATAAATCAGGGACAGCGGCCCATTAGTCAATTTTCTATACAGACACTGGGCTGGCCCAATCAACAGAGAGAAGGGGGGGGGGGGGGTCAGGGGTCACGCACGCACGCAGCACCAGACCTCCGTCTCAGTTTCGCGGTAGTTTTGGGCCGAGCCGGCCGGCAAAATAAATGTAGTTAGCCTGGATAGTTACTAGATAGATACTGAGAGAGATGGAGCGCAAAAGCACACTAAAACGGAAGGGAGGCTGGGAAAAACTTAGGGAGAAAAACAAGAAGAAACTCGAGGCAGATGCTGCCAAATGTGTAAACATTAGGGACATGTTTGCTGCACCCTCAAGTTTACCACAGCAGCAACAGCAACAGGTTGAAGAAGAGGCTGGCAGGGAGGAGCGGGAGCAGGGTACAGATACAGAGGTTTAGGGTTAGGGTTAGGGTTGAAGAGGAGGCTAGCAGGGAGGAGCGGGAGCAGGGTACAGATACAGAGGTTTAGGGTTAGGGTTAGGGTTGAAGAGGAGGCTGGCAGGGAGGAGCGGGAGCAGGGTACAGATACAGAGGATAGAGAGGATACAGAAGAAGCGGGGCCGAGTCAGCCTGTAACCGTTGACCCGGTAAGGAAAATAATAGGTAGCTGTAACGGATCGCCCCCCACGGTTCGGGACGCATGTGTACCGCGGATCAATTGCAAAATGTAACCAAGTAATAATATTACTTAATATTAGTTAATATCCCTTGTAAATCACAATGTAGAGTTGCCATGAAAAGATAGACGCGACAGTTGCGTGCTTTGTTTTACTCTAAAGCGCAATGCTAGGTTGATAATGGAAAAAGAAAATCTAGAACAACAAGGCTGCGTTCGTAAATTCGCTCTGGAATCTGATCACTGAGTACACTGGTCTACTTGCACTGGTACTGGTACTTACTGTATGTAGTCGTCTTTGTAGTGGTTTGGGGGAATACTACAGTTTGTCATATGACTGTACAGCACAGTATATAAGACGAGTATATAAGGCAAGTATTTTTGTGCTGGTGGGTGTGGTCCGACCGATTGGGGTGGGCCTGTCTGGGCCAAAAATACCAGGGCCTAATTTTTGTCCCAGTCCAGCCCTGACCTGTGTAGTGACATTGAATCATACCAGTTACAACATAACATTTACATGTTGTCACAAAGTAGAAAGGAACTAATGAGGTAATTTCATGGAGTTTAATGGTTTAGGGTTCAGGTCAGGAATCCTGACACAAAAGTGGAGGTGAAGATCTTTACATGACTTGTGAAAAGTCCTTATTCCACTCGTGAATGTCACCGGTTGTTTGTTTGATTTGTTGATTTCTTTCCCTTCAAAACCTCGATCCCGTTCTCTCCTCCCTCTTTAAAAAGCATTGGATGAGAACATCTAAGGAAAGGCTACGAGACCTAGGACGCAAGTCGTGAGGTTAGAATTCTAAGGTTCTATCTCCATGTTTGTCAAAATTGAGTTTTTTACATAATCTGATCCATTAGGTGTTTATTAATGCCTGTGTGGTGTTATTTTAAAAATGTTGACATTATTGAGTTAGTAATTAATAAAATACAAAGGTTCCATCTCACCAAACATAATGGAATGTAAAAACTTTGATGCTCAATATCTCTGAACTGCCCTAAACGGAGATAGAACCTTATCATTCTAAACGGAGATAGAACCTTATCATTCTAAACGGAGATAGAACCTTATCATTCTAAACAGAGATAGAACCTTATCATTCTAAGCTCACGAAGTGGAAATCGGAGGACAGCACAGATTTCATTTCTAAAGAATGTAGAAAGGGCCACGGTGTCCCTGTGGTTAGCAGCATGTTGGGCTGAGAACGTCTGTAAGTAAAAGGAAACCTGGACACCCGCCTTTGGGCCGTGTTGCTTCCTGTGTTCCAGTTTCTTTGGTTTGTGTTTGTGTTTGTGTTTGTGTTTGTGTTTGTGTTTGCCTATCAAGTATAAAAGGTTTGTGTTTGCCTATCAAGTATAAAGGAAACCAAGCATCTGAAATTAAAACCTCTTTTGTCTGACCAGCTCAACCCAGATCATAGAACCTGTCACACCCATATCTTTTATTTTAATGATTTTATTATTTATTATTTTTATTTATTTATAATTATAAAACATGAAACTTATATAGCTCCTTTCTAAGACTCCAAGTTTAAACATGAACACTATCCGCTCAGTTCCATAACTATTCAATCTTAAAGCATTTAAAGGATATTAACTGTAATCCAAGGTTCAGGTTTGTTTAAATAGTCTAAAATGCTAATTTAAGGGTTAGGATTAGCTAGGGTTAGCTAGGGTTAGGGTTAGCTTAAGCCAGCACGAACACAGACATTGGGAGTAAAACAGTAAAACAGTAAAACAGTAAAACAGTAATTGGGGCAAGACTCATTTTAAAGTTGCATGGCCTAGTTAACTCATATGAAGCCTTTGACTTGGTTGGAAGTTACTGAGGTGATTTGGCCAAAAACAGAAGTAGGAGAAGTGGCAAAGGATGGGATGACTTTATCCACGGTTAAACAAATCTAACAGTTTCTACTGGCTGCTAGACTATTAGTATGGGACTATCTGACTATAAGGTGAAAATAGTGAACTATCCCTTTATCCTTTTTTTATTGCGATGTTGCTGAGTGATTATAATTATTACTCAGGTATGGGGTTAGGGTTAGGGTATGGGGGGAAACATACTGGAAGATGTGATCAACAAAACAGATATTCAATTTGGGAAAACATAATAAAAACTTGAAAGCATACATACATAAATATACAGTTGACAGTGAATTTTATGATAACCTCATTGTCATCACTTGTCCATATTATAAATGTGCAGAACAGATATATAATTTATTTCATATCCAAATGGAGGCTAGAGCACTGGACCACCCCATGCCAGGCTAGATCAACTTAAAACACATTTTCTATACGTCCAATAACAAATTAAAATAACATAAAACAAAGACATAAATAATAATTTACTTAATTACTGTATTTATTTACTGTATGGATGAGTACAGTCTTACTTATAAGATAATTCCCGTAAACACTCACCATTTGAAGTAGCAGAGGTGTAGCATACTGATAACCAGAGGATCCAAGATGTCCTGTTGACTTTGAACATTGTTTCATGTGGCAGTGGGTCAAATAAGAGTGAAAATCTCCTTTAGTAACACAGAAGGACGAGGCAGTGCTGTTGACAGGTCAGTAATGGGTTAACCTCTTCACCTGAGACCCTCAGCAACTGTAATTTCCTGAGTTGCTTTGGTCCACTCCCTTTCTGTGGCACTGTTCACAACCTAACCCCAACCTAACCCTAAACCTTTATGGAGCTTTACATTTTAACAATGACTTGGAGACACATGCTACCCATATGATCACAATTTTTGTAAATCCCTAAAAGGCTATAAGCACATATAATCAATATTAAGTTGAACAATCAAATTAAATAAATAAATGTCAACGTTATCCACCACTAACATATGATAGCTTATGATGGCATGTGCTGGTCACAACTGAATGATTTTAAACATTTAAATGTAAATGCTGGCTTAGATATATTTACTGAGACACATGCGTAGCTACTGTACGTCTGGTAGAACAGGATACGGAGCCGTAGTTCAGGTGGGGTAGGCGAGCATTTGTTTTTGAGACCACAAAGGCTTCCTGTCACAACCTTTGACATTTTGTGAGAAGGGGACCTTGCAAGCAACAGGCTGAGAGTGTAAACCTACACTCAAACTGGGCCACTGGTGTGTGCCGGGGCCTGGTGGGGGGGGTTATAGTCTGCCTGGGCGAGGACATAGGGGTGGGGGGTGGGGGGTTTTGGGGTTATGGGGGTTGAGTTATGGGTTATAGGCAACAATAGTCAAAGCCGAGACACAAGCAGAGACTGATGAAGATTTGGTCTCCAGTATTTCCGTATTTTCCCTCATGTTAGAATATAATCTTGTGAAATGTGTCAATTCAAATACTCAGCAGTGAAGTTTAAAATGGAAAAATACTGCGGGCAATGTTCCTGAGGTGGAAAAATGCAGATTTAGTGACCTGGTTGGCATGGTGACCTGGTTGGCATGGGGAAGGAAGGAGAGGGCGGGGTCAGGGATGATGCCGAGGTTGTGGACGTGGTTGTCGGGGGTTACGGTGAAGCCACCGATGTTGGGGGAGAATGTCTGGCAAAAAATGCAAAAAAATACAAATCACAAAATGCTCAATCTCTCTAAAGTCTCCACAAGTACTTCAGCACACTTCCTTCCTACGGTTCATCACCACTGACACACTTTAGTAAAACACAGAGACAGACACAGACCAGCTGTGAGGTGTGAGGTACAGACTAGTCTAGCTGTGTGGTTTCTACATCGACTTCCTGTTCCGACCCAAGCTTTCTGCAAGCACACAGCTTGTGCTGATTGATAACATTACATAGGTCATGCTATGCTTAGTTTATTACAGGTCGCCAGGAGGGGGCGCTATATTCCTGACTTTATGTTACGTGACACAGGAAGTTTGGGTTGCAATTACACATGCAATTAAAATGTTACCAAGTTACTGACACTGAAGTCACTGACCATAGCTGCCAAGTCTCACGCAATCGCCGTGAGACTCACGCATTTCAACCAGTTCTCACGCTCTCACGCCGCATCTCTATTTCTCACGGCGAGAAATAACAATTGTTATTGCTACGTTCTTGCAGCTCGTGTGAACACAGGTTCTTCCATCAGCGCTCGCCTGCCGCTTCGATTGCAGACTCAAGTTAACGAGCGTGCAGAAAGATGCCACCAGCTTTTAGACCGGTTGGGCTGGACATTGTCAATTCCGTCTGGCAACCGTGGCATTATGTGCATACATTACAACATCGTATCTGGTAGTCTACTGGACTGGGTTGCACCAATTTGGCGTAAGTCATTATAAATGCAGGCATTTAGTAGTTACTAAACCCCTAGTTGTTACTAGCAAGTTTCAAACTAGTTGTTTACTAATTTCGGTTGCACCACGCCAATCTTTTGCCAATTAGCTAGTAAATACTCCGTTTTGGTAACTGTTTTTTGTTTCTCTACTGTAACATAACCAGGTACATGGTACATTAATAATAATAATAACAATTTACAATACAAATACAACAATTGGGGGTCCCTCAAAAAATATTTGGGGGATCAACCACCAAGCCCTCATTCTGACCCAGGAAAAACCCTGGTATGTACTGTATAACATGATAGCCATCTATGAGCAATGCACTGTATATAAGATGATGACCAAGGGTCTTTCTGCTTCTGACCAAGGGGCTGAGTCCTGTTGATGGGGCCCAATTTTCTTTTAGAGTCTGTAGGCTGTTTATTAAGATTTCATATTTTGTCTTGTTTTATAAAATGTTCATTATTTTCATTTATTGTGCTGGTTTATTATGAACAACATGTAAAATTGCAGGAAACTAGCACAAATAATTGGGTGGGAGAGAGGGGCCGCCGCTGCCAAAACGTGCACAGTTTTGGGTCGCTCCACCGCCAAATCTCACTCCAAACTTTTGGTGAAACTTGGCAGCCCTGTCACTGACGCTGAGGGGATGCTAAAATTGTCCTCATATGATAAAATCCACCATCCCCCCTGATTTTCTTTTACAACTTGAGTACTGAGTACTGAGTATGTGCCTGGTTAGTTGTCATGATCAAACGTTACAAACGCAACTTACCGAGAAGCCACCCTTCTCTGCCCTCTCCCACTTCCAGACGAACGCCTACCCTATATTATAGCACTTGGCTTAATTCAGCCGCTATAATTGAGCCTATCACAGGGCGTTAATACAAACCTCATTCACCTGCGTTCATTTTACCTGCGTTGGTATTTATAGAAGGAAGCACGTACGCAACTTTAAACCATCTCAGCCCGTTTTATAAATAATGCTTACGTCCGTTTAGAACAATGTGCTTACGTGAAAGTCAAGTCTACATCTTGTTAACTCTGTGTTCTATGTGTCATGTTATCTGTTGTTAACTCTGTGTTCTATGTGTCATGTTATCTGTTGTTAACTCTGTGTTCTATGTGTCATGTTATCTGTTGTTAACTCTGTGTTCTATGTGTCATGTCGTCCTCGACAGCACTCTATCTTTCCATACCCATATCAACAACACCATCCGGTCTGCCTACTTTCACCTTCGAAATATCAACCGCCTCCGCCCGTCACTCACTCCCAACAGCGCTGCTATCCTGGTCCACTCTCTAGTCACCTCCCGCTTAGACTACTGCAACTCCCTTCTCTTTGGTCTCCCACACAAACTCCTCCATAAGCTCCAACTGGTCCAGAATGCTGCTGCCCGTATAATCACCAGAACCCCTGTCATCAGTCACATCACCCCCGTTCTACAGCAACTCCATTGGCTTCCCATTAAACTACGCATTGACTACAAAATCCTTCTCCACACATTCAAAGCCATCCACAACCTCGCCCCCCCCCTACCTGTCCGACCTCCTCCACATCAACATTCCCACCCGGTCCCTCAGGTCTGCCTCCTCCATCAACCTGACCGTCCCCCCAGCCCGTCTGTCCACCATGGGGTTTAGAGCCTTCAGCCGCTCCGCCCCTCGCCTCTGGAACTCCCTCCCCCCCGACATTAGGAACATTGACACCATAAACCCATTCAAAACACACTTCAAAACACACCTCTTCAGGCAGGCTTATCTCTGAGCCACCCTCCCGACTATTGAATGCCCTGCTGCTGCTGCTTTTTATATTGTAATTGTTTGATTGTCATTTTTTAACTGTTTGACTGTATTTTTGTAACTGTGTTGTACGGCGACCTTGAGTGCCATGAAAAGCGCCTTATAAAATAAATGTATTATTATTATTATTATTATTATGTTATCTGTTGTTAACTCTGTGTTCTATGTGTCATGTTATCTGTTGTTAACTCTGTGTTCTACGTGTCATGTTATCTGTTGTTAACTCTGTGTTCTATGTGTCATGTTATCTGTTGTTAACTCTGTGTTCTATGTGCTCTTGTTATCTGTTGTTAACTCTGTGTTCTATGTGTCATGTTATCTGTTGTTAACTCTGTGTTCTATGTGCTCTTGTTATCTGTTGTTAACTCTGTGTTCTATGTGTCATGTTATCTGTTGTTTATCTGTTGCTTGTTGTTTCTGTGTTTTCTGTTTTCCCCATATTGTCAGTGTCTTTGAGCCCCGGAAAAGCGCTATATAAATACAATGAATTATTATTATTATTATTAAATACTCTACTTGCTTCCGTAGAGTTTCAAATGTGGATTTTCAAAATGGAAGAAAATAACAGTATTCTATCATCACGCAGATAGTGGTTTCAGATGGATTCAGATTACGAAAACAGTTTCCAGACATGGCTGTTCAGTGGTAAGTACTACACTCTCTCTGTAAGATATAGATGCTATTTAGCTGACGCTTTTATCCAAAGTGACTTACATTGCAGTGAGTGCATACGTGTGTGTGGTGTCCTCTGTCCATCTCCTTAACCCAAACCCCCTCCCTAACTACAGACGACATACTGTCAGTCCTAATGGAACGTCTGCTTGTTATATAAAATGTTAATTCTTAGAAATGCTTCATGAGAATGCATGGATGACCTCTGACCCTGTGAAGAGGAGTTCTATGCTTTGGTGTTATTCATTGATCCAATCAAACAACACCATGTTCTCAGACGCATTTGACTGTGACTTAATATCTTAGTAAGGACGTTGCAATCAAAGCTTCATTAATTATCATGAATTAAAATAAGACCTTGAAAACAACACAATATATTTACCACTTTATTCATTTGTTTTTGTATAACAGCTTTCATTTGAGAAAAGAGATATAAAGTTACATACAACACACAGATGTTGTCACGCATAAGTGTTATTCAAATATATGCAGTAATTAATCATTTTATTAAATTAAATAAGATCCCCCTGACAACGGACAACTTACATATAAATCTCACATCTAAATCACTTGTAATAACTGCATCTCATGTACTGTAAATGTGTTTATAAAGAAATGAAATCCAAAACACACTACAAATACAAGTGTCTGATTTAGGAGAAACCTGAAGCAATCAATAAAACAATGAAATTGTGATAATTTAAAGAATAATCATACAAAAATACAATTGAACATATTGCGTATGAAGACAGTGACCATGAAGCACAAGTTAATATCAGGTAATAATGAGAGGATGTATTCCAGATGTTACTAAAACGCATACCGAAGTTTGATCAAAGTTTAAAACCCTAAAAAGTAAACTCTCATAATGTACATTTTACTTTAACATATTCTGACTCATCATAAAATGATGAGAAAATGTCCCCCCCTTCTCTATGTCAAATTGTATTTACGCAACTTTGCAACTGCTGCAAATAAATTATCAATCTTGCAATACCACATGTGTGTAATAATATACCATTATATACCAATACCACTACACATTATCCAGCAGTCAAAACAACTTAAAAGACAATAAATCACAGCGAAACTTCATGATTTCAATTCAACAAATCAAAATGGATTCCCCTGAGGCTCTGAGAGGACAAATAACATCTGTGTTTGGGGGGAAATGCCGACAACAACAGTCAGGTGTTCAGTGACGCGGAGAAAGACCGCGTAAAAGATTTTCACCTTTGGCCACCTGAGATATCATGTCTGCCTGACCTTTAATTTTCTCCAGGGCCTGAATACGAGCCCGATAGCCTGGTTTGGCCTTGTTCTTCTCCGCTTCAATGAGCAATTCAATGTACTCTGTGGGTGAGAGGGGGTCTGGCTTCAAGGCGATCGCTTTCAGCCTGTTGAGACAGTCGGATGACCTTTTCACCAGTTCACACACCTCAGCCTCATGTTTTTCATAGTCGTTTTGTAGCCCTTGTAGCACTTCCTGAAAAGAAAACTTCTTCTCTGCGGCTTTCTGATACTTCTTCTTCAGGTCATCTAAAGTGCGCTTCTCAGTAGTTTCTACATACTCCCATGTGTACTTTTGATTGAAGTGCACACTCCAGACACATTTCTTAGGGCATACTTTGCAGTTTCCATCACTTCCAATCGCAGAACATTTCCTCTTCCTCTCAGCATCATCTCCATAGGCACAATCAGGGTGACAAGTATAAGAACACACCTGGCAGTTAGTGATGTAGTCGACAGACTTCTCTTTTTGAACTGGCTTCTCGATTGTAACATAAAATTCAAACTTCTCATTTCTATTGATCTCAGCCTCATTATCTTTAAGCTTCTCACTTGTCTGACGTATTTCTTCAAGTTTTGCCAGCCCCTGTTTAACCTGCCCCTGCAAACCGTCAACTACAAGCTCAAGCGTCTTGCGCTCCTGGAGCACCTCCTTCGTCAGAGTTAAGCTCTTGGTGGTCATTTTGTTCAAGGCATCGAAAAACCTCTTCATGCTTTTTTCACCCATTTTCCAATACATTGTATCGAAAGAATCATCTCCGTCACTGTCGTTGTCTTGAGGAGGGGCTGAATTGTTGCCTGCAAACAGAGCTGAGTTGTTGAATTTGAAGTGGACTGGCAGACCCTGGTCTGTCTTAGGACAAGGTATTTTAGCAGTTTTGATTGCCTCCAGAACAGGTGGCAGTTGGCCATCCGCGAATGTCACCAAAATCTGGATGTTCTTTGCTATATCTTTGCCAAAGATCGAGAGTATAGAGTCAAACACATATTGTTGTGTTGGTGTCAGTCGGACATGAGAGGCTGTAGCTACGAAGCAAACTGCGTCGATTTCATGGACACCCTGTTTAGAGGTGAAGAGACTTCTTATCTGCTCAGTGATCTCCCTGTCTCTGGTTATTCCCCGAGTGTCACCAAAACCGGGGGTGTCGATAATGGTGAGGGAGTGTTCGATTTTAAATCCCTCTTGCTGTTTGATTTTGTAAACGGTCACCGAGGACGTCTGGCTCTCTGCCTGTGATTTTAATTCAGCCTCATTAATCAATTTGAATCTGAACCCATCGTCCCACTTAACACCAAGGATGTAGTTGATCATCCCGTTGATCAGAGTTGACTTTCCTGCTCCTGTTGCTCCAAGGACCATAATGGTGCGATTACGGCGACGGCGGAAAATGGAGGAGTCTTTGCCAAAACGGTAACTGTTGCATCCTTCTCCTTTCATGTGTTCTCCTTTCAGAGGTATGTTGTAAACAGTGGGTGGGCGAGAGTAATTCTGTTCTCTCATTTGGTTAATTATTTCAGACCATGTGGATTTGCTTTTACCAAAGAATGGTATATTTTGGATAATTGACTGTTTCCATGTCAAGTCATGAGTGAGTTCTCGAAAAAGGTTTGGTTTGGATGGTCCAGAGCTTTGCTCAGCTCTCTCTTGTTCCATTTCTTCAAATGTTTTAACTGATTTTTTTGGGGTGGGTTTTTCCAAGTTCTTCCCACATAAGTTATGCCCCAACAACGCCCCCATCAGGTCTAGGAGGAGATTCCAAAGTCTAAATAAATTCCTTAAAAAAAACTCCATTGTAGCGCTTGTTAAACCTTTGGTGTACTGTAGATGCTGGCTGAACCCTAATAGCTGCCAATGAACCCCTTTACTAATTAATTGCAAGAAAGGTTGTAAGTACATACATTGATTATCAAGTGTTATCAGAGTGCTGTTATCCACTGAACAGAACCATCTACTATCCCCTCCCCCACAGTCTCAGTGTCTTCAGTAACAGATCAGGAGCTGAGGACTTCCTTGATGAATCAGATGATTCCTGTTGTTCTGCTATCTCACATCTGGGATGTTTCAGAGCTTTGGGGTTGATGCTAAACCTGAAATGAAATACAAAGATGTTATTTGTGATGAAATGCAATCTGAGCTATAATTCTTTTTTATTATACATAACAAAATACATATTTAGGTACTCTGCATTGCATTGCTGAATGTGCCTTGGACCAAAACTAAATCAGCCAGTTTGTTTCCAACTTCTTATCCGACTAAGTTTCAGTTAGAAACAAACTGACAGATTTAGTTTTGTCCAAAGATGAAAGTCGAAATGTGAATCGAGCTAAAACATTCACACAATATAGATGTCTGGCATCTTTGGACAAAACTAAATCTGTCAGTTTGTTTCTAACTGAAACTTGCAATCAAATACATAATAAAATACATTAGATAATTGTAATATTGTACTATTTATTTACAAATATGTTTCAATATAAATAAGATGGCAAAGTTTGCTAACTGAAATAATACAACATTTTTAGCCTTCATGCCAAATCAATTTTATTTAAAATTTGTTGGTCACATTTATGGTGGCCTATTTTGTTTTCAACCAAATGTTGATGACATAAATGTTTATGCTCATAAAAGTATCACAACAAAGATTGTCAATCACAAATGTAATTTAGATTAAAGAAAAAATATATTTAAAAAAAAAGAAGAAAAGTCCACCTGCAACCTAACGCCTACTCAGCTATCTTTGGCATAGCGCCAACTGACCAACAGATTATTAACAAGCATAAAGACATTGTGGCATTTGCCACTCTACTTGCTCGACGGAGGATTTTGCTTTGTTGGAAATCCCCCAAACCACAGAATTCCTCCTTATGGTTGACTGACCTTATGCTTAGGGTTGGGTACCGAAAATCGGTACCGGTAGGTACCGGTTACTTTACATTCGGTATGTACCCGTACCGAATCGCAAAGGAGATTTCGGTACCTCATTTCGGTACTTTTCTATCTCGCCCCCTGGTGTCCGGTGTCAACTGGTGACTCGTGACGTCACATCGCCTGTTAAATTTCCACTCAGTGAAAGCAGCGAGTACGGAAGGATAACGAGAAGGTTGCTAATAGCAACTTCCGCTAGCGGGTTGGCGTAACGCGACGCTCGACTTATGGGTGCGTTCCGTAAACTCGTTCTGGAATTCTGATCACCACTCGTGGAATGCCTTCTGTCCAATCAAATGACTTGCTCCCCTTATGACGTCGGGCCCAGTGTGCGCTGCGACGCTCTCAGAGCGAGTTTACGAACGCAAGCCTTTGATTGGACAGTGCACTCCAGGATTCGACGCGTCTGTTGATGACGTTGTGCGGATGTGTGGCTGCGTCTCTGCGAGGTGGACAACATGATCGGGGATCTCTTGATATTCGGGTACTGTCCTTATCCTACTACTGTGTCTGAAAAATCTATCGTCATGTCATCATGGACCAGAGAGGGGGAGGGGAGTTGTAGTAGCTGAGCGGCAACAGAGTTTGGATTTTGACGAGGTGGAGGGCTCCAGTTTATCAGAGTTATATTTCCTCTTGGTCTTCTTGGTTCTGGGGGCTATGCAGGCCTCTTCACTAGATCCCTTTTCTAAGAATATTCTGATGTCCTTGAGGGGCTGCCGAACAAGTGTGTACTCGTATTCGACATCAGTACCAACGATAGGCACCCCCAGCTTAATGGAGTCCCCAAGGCTCAGGAGTTTTATTTTCATTTATTTTAATTTGAGTGTATATTTAACTAATATATATTGTGCCTCAGCAATAAAAAAGTGAAAAGCTGTTTAATGTTGTCGACCGTGTTATTATTATATATATATATATATATATATGTCATTTAAAAAAATCAAAAGTACCGAATTAAGTACCGTTTTGGTACCGGTACCGTTTTTAAAGTATCGGTTAGGTACCGGTACCGGATAAAACCCAAACGGTACCCAACCCTACTTATGCTTCACTTGAAAAGATTAAATACACACTTAGGGGGTCCAAAAACCGCTTTTATTTCACCTGGAACCCAATAATATCCTATTTCAAAAAACTAAAAACCCTCCCTGACAATGCAAGTGCGCTGGATGCTGAGTGATGACATATGTTGTGAATTTATTTATCAGGATAAACCCCTAGAGATACATCATCTCGTTCTAGAGAGGGACATAATATTACAATCATAACAGACATGATATCATAGACCAACACGACCATCTCATCTATCCTCACTTACAAATGAATTGCACTTTATTTTTCTTTATTTCTTTGTTTACTTATCTATACCTGTACTGTCTTCATTACCTATCACCACTGTTATTATTATTATTATTATTATTATTATTATTTATTGTTATTTATTTATATCCTTCATCCTGGGATGCACCACTTGGGATTTTGTGGGGTGGGGTGGGGTTGGGACATGTTCGTGTTTTGTGAAAAAACAAACAAAACTGAAAAGTATTGTTTTTGTATATCTGTAACATCTCAATAAAAAGAAAGTAAAAAAAAAAAAAAAAGTCCATCATCTGTCATCACCTTTCAAAAGTAATTGCGGACAATAGCATCTGGCATTGCACCACCACTCAGTCTCTCATTTAGAGGGAAATCGCTAGGTGGGCCTAGATCATCAGCAGGTGCAAGGGGCTCTGTCATGCCAGTGCATCAGACACAGCTGTCACCACTTCACCCACTGTTGTCTTGTGGACTCCTATGCTGTCAGCTATGACCTGATAAAATGTTCCACATGCGTAAAAGCGCAGGGCAATGAGGACCCGTTCTTCTACAGTCAGAGCATGACTCCGCAAGGTTCTGCACTGCAGTTGTGGCCTGACCAGATCAGCAATGTAGTTGATGTCATTGTGGGGAGCATGGCGCGTTCTGGCCTGCAGAGGGAGCCAGACTGTCGTTGGAGGGGGGATGATGAGCTGATTGCGGACAGGTGTCAGTGATCAGACTCGTTATCCTGCTGGTCTATTTAACCTGTGTGTGTTTGTTCCCCCGGGAGAGTGAAGGAGACGGGGAAAACCTGTCGAGCTGGAGAGAGAACAAGGCGGAGAGCCATAAGGCAAAGCAGCGGCAGAGCAGCTGAGACCCGAAAGGGGAATCAGCGCCGGGTGCAGTGGCCGCAGCGGATCCCGAACGGGGAAGCCGGTGGGCGTGGCGGCCAAGACGGCCGCACGCGGTGGTTCTTTGCTGTTCCTCGTTGGTTAAAAGCCTTGCCACAGCCATCCGGCTCCTAAATGCCGCTGGCCCCCCCCTCCCCCCCCCTGACCTGACCCCTATCTATCTACCCTCCCTCCACCCCCACCCAGAGAGCTTTGGACTGTCTGGATATGAACACTTGAACACTTGATCTCTGCACTTTATATTTATATTAATTATGACTCTTGCACTTTGATGTTGGTTTGCACTGTCTTGTCCTGTCTTGCACCTGTCCTGCTGTAAACCGTGCTCCATTGTCCCAAACCAAATTCCTAACATGTTTACATGTCATGGCAATAAAGTCTTCTGATTCTGATTCTGCCTAGAGACTCTTACAGTCATCAAGTCCAAATCGAAAACGATCGTAAAGTTCTTCTGTTGTGTACTGTTGGGGAGGTTTGGGGCACTCGGTGTGGACCCTTTGGCGGGAACCTCTCCTTCCAGCATGGAAGATATGAACAATCCCTGCCATGACTGTGTTCTGACTATTCTTTCAGTCAGTAGGCCTACATCAGTCAATCATAATTTCTCTCTAAAAACCCACAGACGGGTAACAAACCATATAAAAGGGGAGAATTCACAGATGTGGTACTTGATATCATTGGTGGTCAGCAGTCACAATCTTTACATGGAATACCAAACGTTGTACTGGATGGTGAGTCGCAGGTATGTGTGATTTTATCCGTGTCCCTATAGAACTACAATTATTATCTTGTATAATTGCTACTTTCATAGTACTACCATTTTCTAGGAGCTTGCATGCTTTTGATCATCTTATTAACTTCCATTTCAGGTAGTCAATGCACCTGATGTGACACACACCATTCAAGACGAGGTCCTCCTGATCCATGTGGATCCAGAAGCTGGACCTTCAGCCAGGCCTTATGACGCACTGCAAGAGCCACCTCGAAAGAGAAAATGCAAGACACCAG
Source organism: Nansenia antarctica (assembly GCF_963989245.1). Lineage (NCBI taxonomy): Eukaryota > Metazoa > Chordata > Actinopteri > Argentiniformes > Microstomatidae > Nansenia > Nansenia antarctica. The sequence continues at coordinate 26,076,754 of NC_137692.1, read as the reverse complement.
ACAACCAGAGCAGAGGGATGATGCCTAGGAGACACTGCTGAGCCGTGAAATGGAGAGGGCAGAGATGCAGATCCGTCTGGCCAAAGAACAAATACAGCTGTGCTGCTTCAGCAAACTGAAACCTCACTTAGGGCTTTCACACCGGCAGTTCCGAACGCCGGTTCGCGTTCGCGTTCGGAAACCTCCGAACGTTGGCGCTGTCTGGCGAACGATACACTGGTATGAACGCGGGCTCGTTCGTCAGACAGCGCCAACGTTCGGAGGTTTCCGAACGCGAACGCGAACCGGCGTTCGGAACTGCCGGTGTGAAAGCCCTAACTGAGAACTCAGCTCCTCAAAGCACGCCTGGATGGTCCATCTGCCTTTGAATGATGGTTTTTTGTTTTGTTTTTTGTTAACCTAGTGGGAGTATTTTTTTATTATTACAATTCCATTATGATTGTATGTCCTTTATGTATTTAAAAATATAATTAGACATTATAGATGTCTCTGCAATGTGGACTCTTGTCTTCCTTGTATTATTTTTCATATCCACTAGATGGCGATTGGTAGGATTAAAGCACTGATATTCAGGATCTACCGTATTTTCCGGACTATAAGTCGCGCTTTTTTTCATAGTTTGGCTGGTCCTGCGACTTATAGTCAGGTGCAACTTATATATCAATATATATATATAATTTCATACTGACTGACATGAACCAAGGAGTAAACATTACCGTCTACAGCCGACAGAGGGCGCTCTGGGCCGCTCTGGGCTTGTGACAACTATATGCTGCTCCTATACCCCTGAAGAAGTGATCTAAAACATTAGCTTGTTGAAGCTAAGCAAACGATAGCTTAGTGAACTTGTTTACTGGTAACTTGCTTGTTGGACTCGCTGGCTTGTTATGTTCATTTAGCCTATTCAGCCTCCCAGGTATGTTCTTTATGCTATTGTGTTGCTGAATAACTGTTAATGTGTTACGTTAACATACCGGACTTCTATTCAGCCTGTTGTTCTGTGTGCTATTGTGTAGTTGAATAAACTTGCCTTTCCAGATTAAATGTCTGTTCTTGGTCTTGGGTTTTGTGAAACACATTTCTAAATAAATGCGACTTATAGTCCAGTGCGACTTATATATGTTTTTTTCCTCTTAATGTCGCATGTTTTGACTGATGCGACTTATAGTCCGGAAAATACGGTAGTCATCTTGAAAAGTCTGAATCTGATCCTATCCTGAATTGCTTTGAAATACTGGGACGAGTTGTCTGATCCTGGATCACAAAAAATGGGATTTCAAAATCTGATCGGATCTGATTGACATTAAAAGTTTTGAACTACTGGGTCCATGTGATTGAAAGCAAATCTTTTTTTATTTTCTTATTTAACCAGATAGGTCAGTTGAGAACCAATTCTCATTTACAATGACGATCTGGCCAATTGGCAGAACAGAGGTAAGTCTGTACACAAAACACAACATAGTATATGCGATATAGGACACAACCCAATATATACAATATAAAACATGAGTGCAATACACAAGTATCAAAAACATCTATATCACAACACAATATGTAAAAGACAGCAGGGACCAGGGGGAAGTTATCTTCTAAAAGTGAGTGTTTAAAAGTGGGCGATTAGAGTGGTGAGTTTTAGTGTTAACTGCAACACATTCCAGTCAGTGGGGGCAGCAAACTGAGATGACAGCCAAAGGAGGTGCGGACTTTGGGGGGGACCAGAGTGATATATTTGTTGGAGCGGAGATTGCGAGTGCTGGATGAGAAGTTCAGCAGTAAGCAGAGGTAGGGGGGGGGATTTGCCGATGATGGATTTATAGATGAACTGATACCAGTGGGTCAGTCGCCTGGTGTGGAGTGATGGCCAGTTGACTTGGGAGTACAGGTCGCAGTGATGTGTATTGAAAGGGGCACCGGTGACAAAGCGGATGGCAGTGTGATGGATGACGTCCAGTTTATTGAGAAGGTTTTTGGGGGCAATCCTGTAAATGATATCTCCATAGTCCAGAATTGGCAGGATGGTCATTTTTACCAGAGTGTGTTTTGCAGAGTGGGTGAAGGAGGCTTTGTTGCGGTACAGGAAACCAATTCTTGTTCTGACTTTAGTGAGTAGGTTATTGATGTGGGTTTGGAAGGAGAGTGAACTATAAAGCCAGATACCTAGATATTTGTATTTGTTGACAAATTCTAGTACTGACCCATCCAGTGAGGTGATTTTTGGGGGACAGGAGGCTTGGGGTAGGGTCCGATTGAAGATCATGCATTTAGTTTTATCTGTGTTTAGGAGAAGATGGAGGTTGGAGAAGGCATATTGGATGCTATTAAAGCTAACATTAAATCTGAACACTAAATGCTACAATGTGTCTTTTTATTTTTAATAATATTTTTAAATGATAAAAAAGGAAAAGGGCCCTGTGCAAAAGTTTGGGAACCCTTTTTGATTATTCTTTGTTATCTTTTACTAAGGCCCAGACCAGGGTGATTTACTCCTTAGGGCTTCAATGAGTCAGGTGAATATAACTCCAGGGTTGAACTATATATTCTGAAGTAACTCCATGCCTTCTAAAGTGTCTGACTGCAGTGGCTGTTGTGTCTGGTGTTAAAAACCATGGGTTCCTCTAAACAGTTGTCCAAGGATGTCAGAATCAAGATAGTTCACTATTTCCACCATCAAGGAGAAGGCTACAAAAAACTCTCGCAACGTTTCAAACTACCCATTTCCACTGTCAGAAACATCATCAGAAAATTGAAAATAAATGAAACAATTGAAGTCAAGGCAAGATCTAGAAGACCAAGAAAAAGTTCAGATAGAATGGCCTGAGATCTGGTGAGAAATGCTCAGAAGAACCCACACATCACTGCAAAAGAGCTGCAAAAAAGAATAGCAGACACCGGCCTAGTTGTTCACAGGACAACAATACAGCAGCGTACCTTAAACAACAAAGACCTACATAGCAGAGTTGCCAGAAAGAAGCCTTTCCTACGACCTCAACACAAAATTAAGCGTCTGAAGTATGAAAAAGGAAACCTTGAGAAACCTGAAGCCTATTGGAACAATGTGCTTAGGACTGACAAAACCAAAATGTAACTTTTTGGCCACAACCAAAGAAGGAATGTTTGGAGAAAAAAGGGTGAAGCATTTGTAGAGAAGAACACAGTTAAGTCCTATATAAGATATGTAGATAAGATGATGGAATATTATAAAATATTTTTGTCTAACTTGCCTTTGTCTAATAAGCTGCTATGTTTCTTAATGACACACATCACTGATTATGTCACCTGAGTGTAAATCAGTTGGAAACAATCAAGTATTTTAAGAACCGGAGTGTTTTAGTCTCATCAACCAATGATGATGGTATAATACAATTACATTGCAGTGCTTCTCTGCGTACAGGCTATATCTGTTTAAATACCAGTCTACATGTTGTTCAAAGTACATTCTCACATATTCCTTACACCCCCACCCCCCCTGTCAGTTTGGTACTTACAAATGTTCTGTTCTCACGCACAAGAAGCTGATAGGTGATGAATGATGATGCTGGAGGTATGCAGTGAAATGTCCAACTGAAATAAAATGCACAAGAATGTCAATTTGTGTACATCTGTGGCAGCCCTCTCACTAGGTGCTGTGGGCTCACACCATATATGGATTGGTTGCTGCAGGTCCTGGCTGGGCAGAGGCTTGATTAGGTGATCTGAGGCACCTGGTGAGTTGCCTACTTAAGCTGGCTGCTCCCTCTGACTCTCCCTCTTCTCCTCCTTCCACCGGTTTGGTTGGTTTGAGCTTAGGCTCTCCTTACTTTAACTTTAACACACCTTACAACATCTACACTACACCTTCCACTCATCCATACACTGCATTCACTACTGATGATACTGACTAACATATATATTGTTATTTAAGTACTTTCAGTTAGTTTAAAATAATAAATACTTTTGTTCTGATTTAAAGCTGTGTGGTCTCCCCTTATTTTGTGTACAGTGCCTTGAGCCTGGGCTGTTACAACATCAATGAACGTATTTCACCTCAAGGAGCAAGAGGACAGGTCATGAACAAATTACACATCAAATAAGGTTGACCTCAATTATACATCGAATAATGTCAACCTCAATTATACATAAAATAATGTTGACCTCAATTATACATTAAATAAGGTTGTGTTGTTACTTACAAGTTCTCTGTCCCTGAGAAAGTTCAGGTGTTGAGTTGAGAAGTATGCAGGGAACTGTAAATGAAATAAAATATTCATTAATTCCAGTCAATAGCTGTATATCCATTAACATGCTTTACAACGGACAGGGTCAATGACAGTAAAGGGGTTTCTAGGTTAATACTCACATGTGTTGTGTTGCTGCCTGTGAAGGAGATGTTGGTAGATAATGAAGGCTGCTTCTGAGCAGGGAACTGTCTACTCTGCTGCTTTATAGCAGCTTTCTGATAAGGCCACGCCCATCTCTTACCTCTGATAGGCCACGCCCCTCTCTTACCTCTGATAGGCCACGCCCCTCTCTTACCTCTTCTGGTCAAACTAGCACATGTCTGCATCCTATAGGCTTGCATTGGAGAGAAAAGGTCATTGGCCCCAACCTGCCAACCAATAAGAGAGCTGTTCCACTCCAGGACCAATAAGAGAGCAGGACAGATCATGGCTGACTCCTCCCACCCTGGTCACCACCTCTTCCAAAGAATTCCATCCGGAAAAAGGTTCCGGTCAAGGCTCACTGACTTCCACCCCCCCCCCCCCCCCCACCCCACAGCCCCTCTCTCCCTCACACACACACACACACACACACACACACACACACACGGGGCGGCTGTGGCGCAGGAGGTAGAGTGGCCGCCAAATGATCACAAGGTTGGCAGTTCGGCGGTTCGAGCCCCAGCTGGCCACATGTCGAAGTGTCCTTGGGCAAGACACTGAACCCCAAATTGCTCCCAGTGAGCGGGCCAGCGCCTTGCATGGCAGCTTGCCACCATTGGTGTGTGAATGTGTGTGTGAATGGGTGAATGAGAGGCCGTTGTAAAGCGCTTTGGAGCAGCTTTGGAGCAGCAAAAAAGGCGCTATATAAGTGCAGTCCATTTACCATTTACCATTTACACACACGCACACACACACACACACACACACACACACACACACACACACACACAGTAGATAAGGAGAATCTTCCTGTGTATTGCAGTATATTGTAGTTTTTTGTTAGTTATTATTTACAATGAAATTATTAATAATTCATGTTGTTTCAACACATTGTTTTAAATATGCAACTTTTGTTTTTGTTTGATACCACCAACGTTTAATTGATCAGTTTAGTTTATTTGTTATGTACATGGTTTAGCAGTTGTGCGTGTGTACAAAAAGTATAACATATTTTTGTGTGGGGGGTAGTGTGGGGGTCTAGTGTGAGGGGTAGGGTGGGGGGTAGGGTATCTCTGTTCCTCCAGGATTTAGTCAGGATATCCACGTCAGCACTTTTCCAGCACATCAGGCCATTTCTGGGAAATGAGACCATCTCAAAATGAAACTTAAAAAACACTTTCTCTTCTGTCTTTATCTTTATTGAACACAAAGCATCTGCGTTTACGAGCATGTTTACAGCTCCCTTACGAGACTGGAGGGTCACTCACCAGTGGCGGCTGGTGATAAAAATGTTGGGTGGGGCACAGGTTATGGGGGCATGCTCCACGGGGAAGAATATCAACTTTAGAATCTGGATTTACAGTCGATTTTAGCATGAGAATATATATATATATATATATATATATATATATAACTTGTATTAACCCTTGTGTGATGTTCACTTTTTGGACCCTTTCGTAGTGTTCGGGTCCAGTTGACCCGGGACATCATTGGGGTTTTAAAAGCACTTGTCTTGACACGGTGCTCCTAGTCCCAAGGGTGACCCATACAAGGGGGTATACTCAGGGCACAAGAAAGCCCCAAAATAGCCCATAATATTAAAGGGCACAAACAGGTACTGTACCCAATAATGCACAATAGGTACTGTGTACACATTCAAAAGTGCATATCTTTTGTTCTAGTGGATCTAGGGGGCTGCCCTTTGGAGAGGCTGGAGCAGAGGATGCTTAGTAACAACCTACAAAGTGTCAGACCCCTGGGAATAGGTGGGGCCGAACGACAGCATGACGAGTAGAAGCGTTTTTACGCACATGATGCCCCTAACTTTGAAAATGCAAAATCCACTATAATAAAGACCTGGGTGTCATAAATCATACTTATCTAGGAAAAATGTTAATGAAACAATGTTTTCATTGCTGTTTATTATTTTGAATTTATATTCTCAATTGAATTTCACATTTATCTAATTATAATCAAAGCTGTAAAGAAAATACAGGTGATGAACAAGAATAGAAATGAAAGAACCAAACTAAGATTGTTTTTGCCAATAGCTATGAAATACATCTCTCAAAAATGTCTGCAAATGCTGAATCACAAAACACGAACGGAATGTACACTGTTTTCACTGTCACTGTCGAAATACAGTATTATGTCTGAAAAATCCCAAATAATTCTGAAATACCACTGGCTACAATTGTGTGTGCATGGGTATGCCTGTCTACACAACACATGAAGCACAGAATGTGACAGTGCGTGTACCTCAAATGTACTTTTTGCAGTTGCTGCATACGTTCTGTACAGTGCAAGAAAATGTATTTTTTTTTTACAATGTTGCACTTCAAAGGGTAAAAAGTGCGAGAGCAGACGGCTTCTTGGCACGGGAAAGCTAGAGCAGAGGTGTGTGAGTGAGTGAGTGAGTGTCAGTGTGAGTGTGTGTATGTTTCTGTGTGTCTCTGTGCATCCGGGCCTAAATGACCCGAAGATCTTGTGAATGAATGAATGAATGGACTTTATTGTCATTGCTACAGTACAGGTACCAAACAACGACATTTAGGAGGGGTGGCTCCCCTGGTGTTAGGAAAGAAAAAAGAAAAAAAAACTTTAAAAAAAATCACAAGAAGGGAAGGAGCTGGTTTACATAAATAAAGGCTATGTACACTATCCACTGTACTATACTGTACAGATAGATGACTAGGGTTGTCATATTGCACAATAGTATTATTTCACATTTATTTAAAGTGTCGCAGTTTGCAGGCTTGAAATGTACATGTTTGTGCCTCAGCACTACACCTGATTTTTTTCAGTCCAGCAGCTGCCATCAATCCGTCCAGACTGTCCAGGGCCCAGAACCTAGGTCTTTGCTGTGTTCAGGGCCTGGACGGCCCTGTGGTAGAAGCAGTTTTTCAGTCTGTTTGTCCTTGCGGCCAGGGTCCTGAACCGCCTTTTCGAGGGCAGCCTGGTAAAGTGTTCGTACCCAGGGTGGGTCGGGTCCCTGGAGATCTTGGAGGCCTTCCTGAGACAGCGTGTGTTGTACAGCTCTTCCAGAGAGGGGAGGGGGAGGGGGTATATTTATGAAGGACATAAATGTGTTGGGGTATTATGAAGGACATAAATGTGTTGGGGTATTGTAGGATTTTTTTTCACTTTTCCATGTTTTTCATAGAAAATAAGCCAAGGCCATGGAGTTTCATATTGATCAATCAAATGTATTCTTGTACCATTTCTCACCAAGTAAAAATGTAAAACGGGTCCGGTTGACCCGAACACCACACAAGGGTTAAAGGGCAAACTGCAAACACACCAAAAATATAATTTAAAAAAAGAGGGTCTAGTGTGGGGGTCTAGGGTGGGGGGTAGGGTGGGGGGTAGGGTGGGGGTCTAGTGTGAGGGTAGGGTGGGGGTCTAGTGTGGGGGGTAGGGTGGGGGTCTAGTGTGGAGGGTAGGGTGGGGGTCTAGTGTGGGGGGTAGGGTGGGGGTCTAGTGTGGGGGTCTAGGGTGGGGGTCTAGTGTGAGGGTAGGGTGGGGGTCTAGTGTGGGGGTGTAGTGTATCTCTGTTCCTCCAGGGTTTAGCCAGGATATCCAAGTCAGCACTTTTCCAGCACATCAGGCCATTTCTGGGAAATGAGACCATCTGAAAATGAAACTTAAAAAACACTTTCTCTTCTGTCTTTATCTTTATTGAACACAAAGCATCTGCGTTTACGAGCATGTTTACAGCTCCCTTACGAGACTGGAGGGTTTTTGATTGATTGATTGATTGAAAACTTTATTAGAAGATTTGCAGAAGTAGGTACATGAAAGTACATATTACATACAAGGTCAACTAACAGGATAAAAACCCAAGAAAGCCACTGGCTTATTTCAATTGGGGTCCTTGATTCTCAATTCATCGTTACATGTAAGACAGACAAAAAAAAACTAGTACTATCTACAAGATAATACAGACAAATAACTAGTACTATCTACAAGATAAATATACATCCATCATGGGAAGAACAATACAACAAAACATTAGGTATGTACAGCGGGTAGGACAGGTGGGGACATACACCACAGGTGGGGGCGGGGGACAAAACACAAAGTATGTACAGTGGGTAGTTCGGGTCTTTTAATCTGATTTTTTATTTAGAGGGTCCAGTTACGGATTGCAGCCTCCTGTAAATGTTTTTTGAGAGTGGTTTTGAAGGTGGGCAGTGTTTTGCACTCCTTTAAGATTCTAGGAAGGGCGTTCCACATTTTTACTGCATAGTTTGCAAACGAGTTTATCCCCTTGTTTGTGGTGCAACGCGGTTGAACGTGGTTCGTGGAGCTTCCTCTGGTATTGTATGTGTGGACGTTATTCACTTTTTGGAAGTATGTTGACAGGTACTTGGGTGTCTTTGTGGTGTAGCGTATCTTGAAGACCAGGCCCAGTGCAAGCTGCTGCACTCTGTCAACTACTCGTAGCCAATCAAGGCTCAAAAAATGAGCAGCGGTTAGATGTGTCCTAGGGTTGAGGCCTAGCAGAAGCCTAACCAGTTTATTTTGGGCTGTCTGGAGTCTTGTTTTATGGGCCTTTGTGGTTCTATAGTACCATGATGTTACGGCATAGTCGAAGTGACATTGAATGAGAGCTCCTGATAGGGTCCTCAGTGTGTTTTTACTGACAAGTGAGGATATCCTGTACAAGAATCTAGTTCTATGGTTCACTTTTTTGATTACTTTTGCTGCCATTTTATCTCCGGAAAGATTTGCCTCTAAGATGGAGCCCAGGTATGTAATATCCTCTTTTCTTGTGATATTAATGTTACCCACTTTTATTTTAAAATGTTCAGCCTTTCTGAGTTTAGATGGGGATCCGTATAGGATGGTTTCAGTTTTACCTAGGTGTATTGATAGTTTATTGTCAGCTAGCCAGATGCAGATTCTACTCAGTTCAGTGCTTAGCGCTTTTTCCACCTGCAATATGTCCCTGTCAGAGACCAGCAGAGCCGAGTCATCCGCGAATGGTCACTCACCAGTGGCGGCTGGTGATACAAATGTTGGGTGGGGCACAGGTTATGGGGGCATGCTCCACAGGGAAGAATATCAACTTTAGAATCTGGATTTACAGTCGATTTTAGCATGAGAATATATATATATAGTGTGGGGGTCTAGTGTGAGGGGTAGTGTGGGGGGTAGGGTGGGGGGTAGGGTGGGGGTCTAGTGTGAGGGTAGGGTGGGGGTCTAGTGTATCTCTGTTCCTCCAGGGTTTAGTCAGGATATCCAAGTCAGCACTTTTCCAGCACATCAGGCCATTTCTGGGAAATGAGACCATCTCAAAATGAAAGTTAAAAAACACTTTCTCTTCTGTCTTTATCTTTATTGAACACAAAGCATCTGCGTTTACGAGCATGTTTACAGCTCCCTTACGAGACTGGAGGGTCACTCACCAGTGGTGGCTGGTGATAAAAATGTTGGGTGGGGCACAGGTTATGGGGGCATGCTCCACGGGGAAGAATATCAACTTTAGAATCTGGATTTACAGTCGATTTTAGCATGAGAATATATATATATAACTTGTATTAACCCTTGTGTGATGTTCACTTTTTGGACCCTTTCGTAGTGTTCGGGTCCAGTTGACCCGGGACATCATTGGGGTTTTAAAAGCACTTGTCTTGACACGGTGCTCCTAGTCCCAAGGGTGACCCATACAAGGGGGTATACTCAGGGCACAAGAAAGCCCCAAAATAGCCCATAATATTAAAGGGCGCCTCCTGTAGGCACAAACAGGTACTGTACCCAATAATGCACAATAGGTACTGTGTACACATTCAAAAGTGCATATCTTTTGTTCTAGTGGATCTAGGGGGCTGCCCTTCGGAGAGGCTGGAGCAGAGGATGCTTAGTAACAACCCACAAAGTGTCAGACCCCTGGGAATAGGTGGGGCCGAACGACAGCATGACGAGTAGAAGCGTTTTTACGCACATGATGCCCCTAACTTTGAAAATGCAAAATCCACTATAATAAAGACCTGGGTGTCATAAATCATACTTATCTAGGAAAAATGTTAATGAAACAATGTTTTCATTGCTGTTTATTATTTTGAATTTATATTCTCAATTGAATTTCACATTTATCTAATTATAATCAAAGCTGTAAAGAAAATACAGGTGATGAACAAGAATAGAAATGAAAGAACCAAACTAAGATTGTTTTTGCCAATAGCTATGAAATACATCTCTCAAAAATGTCTGCAAATGCTGAATCACAAAACACGAACGGAATGTACACTGTTTTCACTGTCACTGTCGAAATACAGTATTATGTCTGAAAAATCCCAAATAATTCTGAAATACCACTGGCTACAATTGTGTGTGCATGGGTATGCCTGTCTACACAACACATGAAGCACAGAATGTGACAGTGCGTGTACCTCAAATGTACTTTTTGCAGTTGCTGCATACGTTCTGTACAGTGCAAGAAAATGTATTTTTTTTTACAATGTTGCACTTCAAAGGGTAAAAAGTGCGAGAGCAGACGGCTTCTTGGCACGGGAAAGCTAGAGCAGAGGTGTGTGAGTGAGTGAGTGAGTGTCAGTGTGAGTGTGTGTATGTTTCTGTGTGTCTCTGTGCATCCGGGCCTAAATGACCCGAAGATCTTGTGAATGAATGAATGAATGGACTTTATTGTCATTGCTACAGTACAGGTACCAAACAACGACATTTAGGAGGGGTGGCTCCCCTGGTGTTAGGAAAGAAAAAAGAAAAAAAAACTTTAAAAAAAATCACAAGAAGGGAAGGAGCTGGTTTACATAAATAAAGGCTATGTACACTATCCACTGTACTATACTGTACAGATAGATGACTAGGGTTGTCATATTGCACAATAGTATTATTTCACATTTATTTAAAGTGTCGCAGTTTGCAGGCTTGAAATGTACATGTTTGTGCCTCAGCACTACACCTGATTTTTTTCAGTCCAGCAGCTGCCATCAATCCGTCCAGACTGTCCAGGGCCCAGAACCTAGGTCTTTGCTGTGTTCAGGGCAGGGTTTCCGTTAACCGGTAATTACCGGTCTTTGTCCGATAAAATCTGTTGAAGTCCGACATATTTAAACCTCTTCGGTCATATTGTCCGGTGAAAATAACCGCTAAACACAGTAGCCCATTCGGCGGTAACCCGCCCCATCTGGCAACCCTGTCTCTCAACGGCGCGAGTACCGTAGTTTAGTCAGTTACCGTAATTTAGTTTGATCTAGTCTAAATAAAACCACTGCAGTGACCGGAGTCAAGGTTATTGTTCTGCGTGTTTTGGATGTGCTAGAGCACAGTGAATGACCACCGAGGGCCGTGAGATGCGTCTAGTAAAGGACGCTAGCGGCCATCTCAACCCCGTTCATTGATTGAGCCTGCCGTGCCCGTTCCAGCCCTGAGTCGGGAGAAGTACTACGGGAGTAGTGCGCTACTATCGACAACCTGGGCTACTGGTACCATTAGATTAGGATTGATTAGATTAGGTTGACAATACCACACTACATTTGAGTTTAGGGATATCAATGTTATATATTTGTGTATGTTTTATCTTTATGTATTAAATGTTATAATTGTTTCACATTTGAGACCTGTCTTCCCCCACTCAGTTATTCAGTCGGTGTCCATCATTTTAGTCTATCTATAGTGTTAGAGTTTAATTTGTGCCACTAAGGTGAAATAGTCCACGGGTGTGTATCCCCCCCGATACATCCTCCCCATTCTCATACTCCCGAGTCCGAGAAAGTATGATTTGACAGGCAGCTAGACTTAATGCCTTCCCAATCAGCGAGACGTGGTTATAGAAATTACGTAGTTTTATTGATAAAAAGGGTAAAACTGGAAAGAGAATATAAAAAACGTACATTACTGTCGTGAAACTATTTAACACACTTCAGTTAACGTAATGTCCGTTCATTGATCGATCGACGCAGTCCGTTCAAATAGCCATCAAAAGCTAAACTAGGCATACATAAAATTACCAATTACATACTCAAATCCCATTAATGCAATTGAAATAAACATCTTAAAGTAGCCTACAGTCGTAATTCAAAGTAGCAAAGGTGACTAGGCTGCCCAGTGTGGCGCGCGTGCAGCCCTGGACATATTATGCCATAGCGCATGCGAATCATGAAAGCCTATATTATTATATAGTTCGCGATCTAATCGTATCGGATGAGAAATGGACATTAAATGGCCTATATAGGCTACACAACAGCTAATCACCGCGACAAACACCTATATTATATTCTAATATGATGACCGGAATTTTTCCCGTTTGTCCGACAAATTGAAATCTTCCCGGACACGTTGACCAGCACCAAATTTTTCTAACGGAAACCCTGGTTCAGGGCCTGGACGGCCCTGTGGTAGAAGCTGTTTTTCAGTCTGTTTGTCCTTGCGGCCAGGGTCCTGAACCGCCTTTTCGAGGGCAGCCTGGTAAAGTGTTCGTACCCAGGGTGGGTCGGGTCCCTGGAGATCTTGGAGGCCTTCCTGAGACAGCGTGTGTTGTACAGCTCTTCCAGAGAGGGGAGGGGGAGGGGGTATATTTATGAAGGACATAAATGTGTTGGGGTATTATGAAGGACATAAATGTGTTGGGGTATTGTAGGATGTGTAAAAAAATTATTTTTTCACTTTTACATGTTTTTCATAGAAAATAAGCCAAGGCCATGGAGTTTCATATTGATCAATCAAATGTATTCTTGTACCATTTCTCACCAAGTAAAAATGTAAAACGGGTCCGGTTGACCCGAACACCACACAAGGGTTAAAGGGCAAACTGCAAACACACCAAAAATATAATTTAAAAAAAGAGGGTCTAGTGTGGGGGTCTAGGGTGGGGGGTAGGGTGGGGGGTAGGGTGGGGGTCTAGTGTGGGGGGTAGGGTGGGGGTCTAGTGTGGGGGGTAGGGTGGGGGTCTAGTGTGGGGGGTAGGGTGGGGGTCTAGTGTGGGGGGTAGGGTGGGGGTCTAGTGTGGGGGGTAGGGTGGGGGTCTAGTGTGAGGGTCTAGTGTGGGGGGTAGGGTGGGGGTCTAGTGTGGGGGTCTAGTGTGGGGGGTAGGGTGGGGGTCTAGTGTGGGGGTCTAGTGTGGGGGGTAGGGTGGGGGTCTAGTGTGGGGGTGTAGTGTATCTCTGTTCCTCCAGGGTTTAGTCAGGATATCCACGTCAGCACTTTTCCAGCACATCAGGCCATTTCTGGGAAATGAGACCATCTCAAAATGAAACTTAAAAAACACTTTCTCTTCTGTCTTTATCTTTATTGAACACAAAGCATCTGCGTTTACGAGCATGTTTACAGCTCCCTTACGAGACTGGAGGGTCACTCACCAGTGGCTGCTGGTGATAAAAATGTTGGGTGGGGCACAGGTTATGGGGGCATGCTCCACGGGGAAGAATATCAACTTTAGAATCTGGATTTACAGTCGATTTTAGCATGAGAATATATGTATATATATAATTTAATTTAATTTTGCCATTTAGCAGACGCTTTTATCCAAAGCGACTTACAATTACGAATTACAGGGACATTCCCCCTGGAGTAACTGAGGCCTAAGTGCCTTACCCAAGGGCACACTAGTAGTGGTGTGGCTTCAGGCAGGATTTGAACTCACAACCTTCCGATCACAAGTCCAACTCACTATCCACTAGACCACCACTACCCCCACCACCACTACCCCCTATAACTTGTATTAAAGGGCAAACTGTGAACACACCAACAATATTATGCACAACAACTGACAAATCAACTGGAATAGTCTTTGTTAGCAGAGTAGACCTAATGTTAACAGAATGGACTTATACCCTTTGTCTATCTGTGCAGCGGTAAGGTGAATAATTCTAGCAGTACTGTCCAGACAGTTGTCTTGTTTAGCCATTCAACTAGGCATTATTTATTCAAAGGAGAAAGACATGGAACACAATGCAATTGTGATAATAAATGTGTTCTTTGTTACTTCTTTAATTAAATTAAAGTGTACCTTTCTATTATCATACAATATTTCCGTGAACATGTAAACTCTATAATCATACAGTTGTCTTTCTATTAGTTGTAGCTGTCATACTGAACTGTTTGTTATCATCCTGAACTATCTCTGTTGCTCACCTCACCTCAGTTCTGTCTCTATTGCTCCCCTCTCCTGTTGTCTGTCTCTCTGTTGCTGTCCTCTCCTGTTGTCTGTCTCTCTGTTGCTCTCCTCTCCTGTTGTCTGTCTCTCTGTTGCTCTCCTCTCCTGTTGTCTGTCTCTCTGTTGCTGTCCTCTCCTGTTGTCTGTCTCTCTGTTGCTCTCCTCTCCTGTTGTCTGTCTCTCTGTTGATGTCCTCTCCTGTTGTCTGTCTCTCTGTTGCTCTCCTCTCCTGTTGTCTGTCTCTCTGTTGCTCTCCTCTCCTGTTGTCTGTCTCTCTGTTGCTGTCCTCTCCTGTTGTCTGTCTCTCTGTTGCTCTCCTCTCCTTGTTGTCTGTCTCTCTGTTGCTCTCCTCTCCTTGTTGTCTGTCTCTCTGTTGCTCTCCTCTCCTGTTGTCTGTCTCTCTGTTGCTCTCCTCTCCTGTTGTCTGTCTCTCTGTTGCTCTCCTCTCCTGTTGTCTGTCTCTCTGTTGCTCTCCTCTCCTGTTGTCTGTCTCTCTGTTACTCTCCTCTCCTGTTGTCTGTCTCTCTGTTGCTCTCCTCTCCTGTTGTCTGTCTCTCTGTTGCTCTCCTCTCCTGTTGTCTGTCTCTCTGTTGCTCTCCTCTCCTGTTGTCTGTCTCTCTGTTGCTCTCCTCTCCTGTTGTCTGTCTCTCTGTTGCTCTCCTCTCCTGTTGTCTGTCTCTCTGTTGCTCTCCTCTCCTGTTGTCTGTCTCTCTGTTGCTGTCCTGTTGTCTGTCTCTCTGTTGCTGCCCTGTTGTCTGTCTCTCTGTTGCTGTCCTGTTGTCTGTCTCTCTGTTGCTGTCCTGTTGTCTGTCTCTCTGTTGCTGTCCTGTTGTCCGTCTCTCTGTTGCTGTCCTGTTGTCTGTCTCTCTGTTGATGTCCTGTTGTCTGTCTCTCTGTTGATGTCCTGTTGTCTGTCTCTCTGTTGCTCTCCTCTCCTGTTGTCTGTCTCTCTGTTGCTCTCCTCTCCTGTTGTCTGTCTCTCTGTTGCTGTCCCCCATGTTCGCCTCAGTGCTGCTAGCGACACCCGACCCAGTGCTAACTGCTTCGTGGCTCTCACTCTCAACAACATTGGTCGTCGCAGCTGCATTATTATATATATATATTTTTAACTTAGCTATAACAGGGCTCTCAAGTCTCACGCATTGGGCGTGAGACACACGCATTTCAACCCGTTCACACGGCACATTTCAACCCGTGTGTCTCACGCCCAATGCGTGAGACTTGAGAGCCCACTAATGTGCGTCCGCTTCATTTTTGCAGCTTTCTCTTACGAATTTAGCCTAGGCTATGCGTAGCCTACGTCCTGCGTGGCCCCCTAGTGGTAGTGGCCCTAGGCTGCAGCCTAGGTAAGCCTATGCGTTAATCCGCGCATGCTCAGGGCGCACTTCTGTGCGCCCCTACCGAGAAATAGGAGATCCCATTCGGCCGGCGTCCCGACTCTATGGAAAGCCCTCTCCGCTAAAATGGACTCGCGTATCATAGCCAATGAGGGACCTTGAATCAAGGCACTCATACATATTAATGAGGAGTGTCGAGTCATTGCTGTCGACAACAGCGTAGGGGGTACGTTGCGCATAAATTACCTACGCAGTCGCTACGTATGGAAGGCCACACCCTGCAGGCAGGCCAGGCGGCGAGCCGATTTGAAAACTTCTCGCGGGGGAGTAAAGTTTCACAAGCAGACCAACTTCGTGAGGATGGCATTGCGGGCTTTTCTTTCGAATTGCAACCGCACATTTAGTGAATGTGTGAGACTAGCAATGTGCAATAGCCCACACTTTATCATAGAGAAACAATCTGTAGAGACCCAGTGTCCCAAGCCTACAAAAACCACAGCACTGTCACACAACAATGTTCAAAATAAATGTACATTCCATTTTCTAGGTTTTCCTCCCATATAGCCTATATTTATTTAAAAATTAAATGACCTCAGTGTGCACTGCTATCGACAATACCAACCCCAGCAACAGGGTATTCACCCTGCTGCAATCTTGCAAGAGATACAGAAGTAAGTAAGTAAGTAAGTAAAAATTTATTTGGACAGCACCTTTCCCAGACCAAGGGTCACAAAGTCACAAAGAGTTTGGGAGCCACGGTTTGTAATGCTCTATCACCCTGGGTCTGTCTGTCTGTCTGTCTGTCTGAATGCTCTATCACCCTGGGTCTGTCTGTCTGTCTGTCTGAATGCTCTATCACCCTGGGTCTTCAGTCTGGCACGGGAGACAACCAGCAAACCCTGGTCAGAGGACCTGAGAGACCTGCTGGGGCTGTAGGCTCAGAGACAGCTTCTTCCATCAAGCTATCAGACTACTGAACTCTGGCCACTAGCCTATAGCCACTGCCAATATTGCACACTATCTCATTTAGTATTTTCTTTTTTAATTTAAAATATTATTTCTTTGCACTATGTTGTTGTCTGGTGCTGATGTAGAACGGAGCACGGACACACACCCACACACACCCACACACACCCACACACACCCACACCCACCCACATTTGAATACTTTATTTGGTTCCACAAATTATATTATACAAACAGGGAATCAAATATTTCGGGGCTAAGCACCACTGAACACTTAAGGGTACACATAACACCTCCTTCTCCACACGGCCAAGCTGCCAATAATAGCTGAGACAGAGCAAAATTTGGCAACCTGTTTGGCCTTTCTTTTAGTCATTGCAGCAATTCTCAGACCCCTCATGGTGTGTTGTCGATGTGTCTCTGTCCCGGAGGCCCGCAGCGCTGGTTGTATTCTCTCACGGATGAAGCAAAGCTGCGTTTCTATCCAAGCTGTCAGCGAGTCAGGTGTAAGGTCCACCGGGAAATCGACAGAGGGTGGGAATTTCTTCAGGATTCTGGCGACATATTTCAGAAGCTTGAATCCGTATGGACGCGCGTTTCCTTGCGTCGCGGAGAATATTCCTTTATGGAAAAAGTTAGTCCACTCGTAGTCTGTCATTGGTCGTCTTGAAGTCTACGGGAACATCTCCGGCCGGTGTTGGGCTTGGGTCGCAGACGTTCGGGCGTTGTTTGTAGACTCGCCCGCTGTTCAGGGCTTGTTTAAAAGCCAATCTTAGTGTGGTAACGAGGCACATTGTATCAAAAGCATCCAGTGCATCTTATTCCCACTGCAATAACGATGGCAGTTACAACGGGTGTATGTGAGCTTAGATGTTGAGCGCGTTCATCTCACCACTCACGGCAGCCATCAAGCTGTCTGTCTGTCGCGAAACACACACACACACCCACCCACACCCACCCACACACACACACACACACACACACACACACACACACACACACACACACACACACACACACACACCTGAGACCTACTGGGGCTGTAAGGCCTGAGACCTACTGGGACTGTAAGGACCTGAGACCTACTGGGACTGTAAGGACCTGAGACCTACTGGGACTGTAAGGACTATATCTTGCATCTCATTGTGCATCCCTGTGTTATAGAATGCCAATAAATGAACCTTGTACCTTGTTGTTGTTACTAAGAGTCAGGGGATAAGATATCAGAATGTGTATTACTCAGGCAAGACCAAATTTGTTTTG
Organism: Nansenia antarctica; assembly: GCF_963989245.1. NCBI lineage: Eukaryota > Metazoa > Chordata > Actinopteri > Argentiniformes > Microstomatidae > Nansenia > Nansenia antarctica. The sequence continues at coordinate 26,058,713 of NC_137692.1, read as the reverse complement.
CACTGAACATCCGCCACCATGTAACATGACTATGAGTTTGTTTACCTTAGTTGATACCAAAATGTCAAGAAAAGTGATGTCCCCTTGCCAAAATAAATTATTAAATAAACAAACAAATCATAATCTGTTCTCGCTTATTACTGTTAAGTAATAAATGGCGCTGTAGAACTGCGGCCTCGTACCTATCACAGCCGTGCTGATAGTAAGTATAACAGCACTCCGTCTCGTGTGATATTGCTTAGATGTTCATATGCCAATGGGCCATAATGTTGTCTTTCAATGTCATCCTCCCCTACTTTTCACCCCTTCATATCAATCGCTGGACAGACATTTGCTGATCTAATCTAATCTACTAATTAGTCAAATCTATATGAGCCCCAGGAAATAGGGGACAATAGAAAAATCTAATTTCCTTTCTTTGTCTTACATGTGTAAACATGTGTATATGTTTTCGATGTACTTATTGTTTTAAGACTGTCATTTCAACGTTAGTATTGAAGCAGTATTGAAATGACATTAAACTAAGACAATAAGATGGTTATCATAATTTTTCAAATCGTTATTGCAGTGACCACTTGTTAGGTCTAGATTCTATTGAGATCAATTCCAGTAATTGGCATGGAAAGAGGTAAACCATGATAACTTTTGAACCATACATGATAGAACCATGGGGTTTGGACCATTGTTTTTCTCATACAATTCTCTATGTATTATCTATCTCTCCTTTAATCTAAAGTGAAAGCAAAATTATATGTATATATCAGGGTTTCCGTTAGAAAAATTTGCCGTCGGACATCGTGTCCGGGAAGAATTCGATTTACCGGACAAACGTGATATATTCCGGTCATCATATTAAAATATAATATTTTTTTTTTTTCCAAAATCATATATTTTTTTCCTCCAAATCTAATGTTTGTCGCGGTGATTACTGTTGTGTAGCGGCCTATATATGCCATTTAATGTCTATTTCTCATCCGATACGATTAGATGCGAGCTATATAATATATAATAATATAACATGATTTGATGCATGCGCGCTATGCCATGCGTCAAATCCAGCGCTGAACGGGTCCAGCGCTGAACGGGCGCCTCACTGGGAACTGAACAGACAGCATCGATCAATGAACGGACTCCACATTACGTTAACTGAAGTTTGTTAAATTGTTTGGGATTAATGTGAGTTTTCTATTTTCTCTTTACAGTTTTACCCTTTTTTTTTTTTAAATCAATAAAACAACGTCATTTCTATAAGTCTCGCTGGTTGGGAAGGCATTTCGTTTAGCTCGGGAGTATGACAATGGGAAGAACATAACTGTTTATTGAGAAACAATTGATAGGCAGTCTGGGATACGTATATAAAGAAATACCACAATGTCTAGATGTATAACATTTTATTGAACAGTAACAGTGCAAGCATGTAGGCTACGGGGAACAGGGATTTTGGTCAGTAGGTCCTTTGTACAGAGGGCGTTTCTCTCCGACAACGCGTTCCCAGGTACCATGGAAGTCATAGGTAGTCCAGCACACTGACAGAGAGACAGACAGACAGACAGACAGACAGACAGACATACAGACAAACAGGCAGACAGACAGACAGATAGACAGACAGACAGACAGACAGACAGACAGTCAGCTTACTTCTACCCTTTTGAGTGGAATTACTCCTTTAATTAGCTGTTAGCCATCTCAAAGCCCCCTGAGTTGCTCGTCAACACTGAGAATAGACCACATTATAGAAACCAAAACACCGTTTTTTAAAATCCACAGGGAATAACCGAGAGTGTAAGGAAAGGCACACCCAGCGCTGTCAGTGGTGGGGAGACTTGAAGTGGCTTTGCTTGATTTCCATCACAGATTCAAGGATTGAAACACTGATGAAAATAGGGAGTAATAGTGATGGGATTATTTTAGATTATTTTAGATTAGATTAGATTAGATTAGGTGAGATTCAACTTTATTGTCATTGCAGAGTACAAGTACCAGACAACAAAATGCAGTTTAGCATCTAACCAGAAGTGCAAATAGTGATATAAAAACAAACACTTAACTTTCGGGGAAACTGCTAAAATAAAATAAATTAAATAAATTAAAAAAGAAAGCGACTATTAGCACCGCCGAATGACAACAAACGTATGAGTAATGAGTAAAACAATGTCACTTTTATAGTATGTTGTTTAACTTGCCGTTCGGTCGCCATGGCTCTGGTGTGTGTAGCAGCTTCAGCTAGCTGGCTGGAAACTTCTAGGGGTGCGTTCGTAAACACGCTCTGAGAGCGCCGGAGCGCACGCTGGCTTCGATGTCACAGAGCGACCGAGTCGTTCGATTGGACGAGAGGCGTTCCGCGAGTGCTGATCGGATTTCCAGAGCGTGTTTACGAACGCACCCAGCCAGCTTTAGCGAATTGTATTCAAAGGGAATTATTTTCACCGGACAATATGTCCGACGACTTTTCAATTTGTCGGACTTCACCAAATTTTACCGGACAAAGACCGGCAATTGCCGGTTAACGGAAACCCAGGTATATATACATGAGAATATACATTATATATGGCATAGTGACGCCTAGTGGTAGAACTGGTAACATTACAAACATACATAGATTTCGAAATCTATGTCTGCTTGTAATGTTACCAGTCCTCGTTGCTTCTTCTTCTTTTGTTGTTTAAACAGCATCATCGTTCTAAAGGTAACTATTATAAAGTTAACTGGTAATGCACCTAAAAGCTGTTTGCCAACTGCCTTTAAACCACAAAAGGCTTCCTTTCTAACACCCAGACATCAGTAGAATGGAACAGCCCGTTGGCTATGACAGGCAACACGCAAAAAATCGACGTGTCTACGTAGACACGTTAAAAATCGACGTGTGGAATTGACGCCTTGAGGCGTCAAAATATCACGTGTGGAGACGAGCCGTTTTTTGCGGGCATGGCCTTCCATACGACTCCCTACCCTTATATATATATATATATATATATATATATTTTTTTTCACAGTGAATTTCACACAGATAAAAAATTGTTATTGTATTGGAGGATTTTTAATGAATGCTGATAGGCGCCGACAGAATATCAGCCGCATTTTATGAGTAAACAATGTTTATTTTAAAAAAAACTTTTACAAGTAGGAACTAGGAAGTGGGGGTGCGTTGGAAGGTGGGGGCGGCGCCCTAGCGCCCTCTATTGGCCAGCCGCCACTGTCACTCACCTTCCATCCTCCTCTCGTAAGAGAGCTGGAAACATGTTCATAAAATGTTTGACTAAAGTCTCTCCTACTGCTAATCTTGATCTGAATCTCCCTATTGCAGAACGCTGCTGTAACATACTGGGTTAGACCTTCCCTGCACATGGATAATTAACCAAGATATCTTGCAGAGGAGCAACAGAACATTTATGATATCAAAGTAACCGTGGCCATCAGTATCCATACAGCTACACTATTGTAGTATATTTTGGCACACATACACGCACATAAACCATATAAATAGTATAGAATGTATAAACTGCATAGTTGCCTTTTGCTATAAGGATCCTCCTGACAAGGGGTTTTTATGACGGCCATACGCTCAGGATACTGCCTCAGGAAACTGTCCTTATATGGTCATCTGAAGAATGACTTCCTGTGAATCTGCCCTAACCGTAACAGGAAGCCAGATAACAGAGTGTACACATACATACACACACATACATACACACACACATACACACACATACACATACATACACACACATACATACACACACACACACACACACATACACACACATACACATACATACACACACATACATACACACACACATACACACACACACACACACACACACACACACATACACATACACATACACATACTGTGGTGACCCGCACGCAGCCCCGGGTATACCTGGCCTTCAGCACCATGGACAGCGGCCGCATAGACTAAGGGGCAGCGTCATTAACGGAGTCTACGCCCAACACACCCGGCTGGTGCACATCACTCCATCAGGTCGAGGGCTGCGACGCGAACAAGTGGAGGAATGAAAAGCGGAGGCGGAGGCGTCAGAAAGAGAGAGAGAGGCTACGCGACCACACGTGTACGGGTGAGGGCCGTGGCACGTATGGGTGAGGGCCGTATGGGTGAGGGCCGTGGTGCGTATGGGTAAGGGCCGTGGTACGTATGGGTGAGGGCCGTGGTACGGCGGATAATATCAATGCCTGGTGGAACTAATTGTTTGTCTTGTTCCCCACAGTAAAGAGAGAGCCGGGAGTAGGGAGAGCGCGAGCCCGCCTGCCGATAGCGGAGCGACCAGCCCCTCTGCCCAAATACCCCCCGGAGCTCGGAGACGAGACACCGGAGTGTCCCCCCGAGAGGAATCAAGTCCACCCTTTTGCCCCTAGAGGCACCTTAAGTTCCACCGTTAGCCGTCCGGAGGCGAGTTTTAGTTGGACCAGTACTGCACCCAGGGGTCGTCTAGGGGTCAGTACTGCACCCAGGGGTCGTCTAGGGGTCAGTACTGCACCCAGGGGTCGTCTAGGGGTCAGTACTGCACCCAGGGGTCGTCTAGGGGTCAGTACTGCACCCAGGGGTCGTCTAGGGGTCAGGGTTAGGGTCAGGGGTCATCTAGGGGTCAGGGTTAATATAGACCTATAGACCTATATACCATAGACAGATATATACATATATACCAAATTTGTATCTATCAAATTGCTCAATGTGCCGTCAAGAAGGTGCTTCTGCATACCACACAACCTCTGGAGTGTTGAATGTGTTTTGTGATGTCATCTCTTCATAGGAACACTAAGCAAGCAGCCTTACTCAGATATGACCACTTCCTCCAGTGTACAGAGGACTATTCAGGGAAGCAGAGATATGCTCATATGAGAGAAGCAGAGATATGCTCATATGAGAGAAGCAGAGATATGCTCATATGAGAGATTGTCAAGTTTGGAAGGCCTAGTTACCACCATGTTTTAAGCAGTTTATTTAATCAAAGTTGTTTCAGACCTAGAAAATGTTTTGGGGATATATAATTCTACTGACAGGTATGTACATGCATTTGTTTTGTATTGACTTGGTAGTATTGTGTTAGTATTCATAATTTTTTGTTACGAGTGGTGAAATAACCCTACATACACTCTTATAAAGGTTACTTGTCTCTCCCTGTAGAATAATTATTTAAAGAACCGTTGTTGGTGCCATGTAGAACCCCTTTTGGTTTTAGGTACAGTAGAACCTTTTTTACCGACTTCTGAAATATGTTTGTGTTACAGTAATCTGCTCAGCGAGAGGCTTCAATGTTTTTACAAAGCCAGTAAAACATTTTAAGAGGACAGATGATGTGCTGTTTGGACAAACTACCGTTCAGTCCAAAGATGGGTGAGTTACTCCAGGAAGTCCATCATAGTGTCATGTTAAATGAAATTGTTTACATTATTTACATATCCAGGTTTGTTTTCATTATTTCCATAAAATGTATATTTATAAGATGTATTCCTCAATATCCTGTTATGTTCTCTGGTCTGTTTCTGCAGGGTTCTGGTCACATCCCCGTCATCTAGACCCCAGAAGGTTTTCAGATGCGCTTCAAACAAGGACGAATGTTCTGAAGTCGTCATCTCAGGTGAAGGTGAGCTGACGCTAATATGACAAACCCAAAAGTTTGATGAACAGTTTCATATTTGTACCTTTAAGGGCCCAGCTGTGTTTGTTCACCTTGTCCTGACTGAATGAAGATGTCCTTATGTAGCCGACACAGGAGGAGGACTCAGACCTGTTGTATCAGCAGCCAGCGCTTTGACAGAGAAAACCCAGGAGTACATGGTGAGTGAAGAAGAGATATTAACATTTGATGGATTTGGTGTTTTGATAGAAAATTATAATTTTCACATACTTATCAATGCAGCTGTCTGTTATTGTTTTTGTTTTTTTCTAATCTTAATGCATGATACTGTAAATGCCATAGCTAAGGAAGAAAAAAGACTGTGTCATGACATTTATCAAATCATTCGCAACCTTTTAGTCAACAGTTTAAGTATGATGATGATTGGTTATGACAATCCTCAGGTGTTATACATGTTACATTATATTCACTTCATGCCCTGTAGCTTAAGTGTTTCATGGATTCGAGAAGCTCGTCCTCCGATGTCTACCTCCACCGTCCTCCCCCGGTGCACCAGATTATTGTCTAGCCAACTGTCTCTCAACAAAGCCACAGCTTCCTGTTCTGTCTGTGTGTGTCACACTTTGCGTGTGAAGGAGTGAACCACTTCTGCCTTTCACACAACTCTGACTAACTGAGCACGATACGTAGGACTCACTCAAATGTCATCCTATCTTCAGGTTGGATCTTTTACCTGAATGATTCAGACTCCAGTTATACTGTCTGCAATCCAACTGTAGTCTGTATCATGAAAACTAGTCAATTCTAGAGGATTGAATAGAAGAATAGAATGAATTACATAAAACATGAATAAATATTCTACTGGCCAAACTGAGTGAAGCAAAAAAAGGAAAGAAAAAAAGCCCTCTGTGAACTTGATAAAAAGAGAGAGTAGAGCTGCTGATATGAGTCATGCTTAAAGGACCAGGCTTAAAGGACCAGGCTTAAAGGACCAGGCTTAAAGGACCAGGCTTAAAGGACCAGGCTTAAAGGACCAGGCTTAAAGGACCAGGCTTAAAGGACCAGACTTAAAGGACCAGGCTTAAAGGACCAGACTTAAAAGCAGCTGAGTTTGCAACACTCCACTCTGGTTAAACAGTGTGACGAAATGTAGTATTTTATGCCATTAAACTTCAGGCAGAGAGCTATACAGAGCGGAGCCATCCAATCACACCAAACCTGTATTACCATTTACATTAAAATAATGATTAAAGCGACGTGAGCGTCTGACTGAACTGTGCTGGTTTTGTTTTGGCAGGTCTGCCAACAAGTCAGAGTGAAGAAAAGCATGAACGAGTATCTCAGTGGGACGTGTACGCATCTGTCTGGTCATCAGATCCAGGGTCAGATCGACCCTGCTCTCCTAGGTAAGCATCTGTGTGGTCATCACATTCAGGGTCAGATCGACCCTGCTCTCCTAGGTAAGCATCTGTCTGGTCATCACATTCAGGGTCAGATCGACCCTGCTCTCCTAGGTAAGCATCTGTCTGGTCATCAGATCCAGGGTCAGATCGACCCTGCTCTCCTAGGTGAGCATCTGTCTGGTCATCACATTCAGGGTCAGATCGACCCGGCTCTCCTAGGTAAGCATCTGTGTGGTCATCACATTCAGGGTCAGATCGACCCTGCTCTCCTAGGTAAGCATCTGTGTGGTCATCACATTCAGGGTCAGATCGACCCTGCTCTCCTAGGTAAGCATCTGTGTGGTCATCACATTCAGGGTCAGATCGACCCTGCTCTCCTAGGTAAGCATCTGTCTGGTCATCACATTCAGGGTCAGATCGACCCTGCTCTCCTAGGTAAGCATCTGTCTGGTCATCACATTCAGGGTCAGATCGACCCTGCTCTCCTAGGTAAGCATCTGTCTGGTCATCACATTCAGGGTCAGATCGACCCGGCTCTCCTAGGTAAGCAGCCCCATGTGCTGGGACCGCACAGTCTGGGACCACCGGCACCAAATAACATATTACAATCGAGATGCACAAACCAGTAACTAATATCTCAAACCAACATTTCTGAATGACAGTTGTAGAGCAACTGGAAAGAAACATCTCTATCAACAACAACAACAACAACAACAACAACAACAACAACAACAACAACAACAACGAGGATGAGGATGAAAAGGATGGTATGGCTCTTCATTTCCCAATATTAAAGCAGTGGTCCTGCTCCACATTATTACCAAATAAGTGGGTGTGCTGAAATGCTCTTCTGTAAAACACTAAGAATGCAAAAGCTAGCATCAGTCTGATATTTCTGCAAAAAACACACAAACCTCCAGAGATGTTTAGTCAAGATATCTGACATGGTAAACAATTTAGAATGTACAGTACAGTACAATACTGTATGCAGCCAATGTCAATCTGTCAAATATTGTACATTACAAAGTACAAATCAGTTGTATAGTTGTCCTATTCCTGTTACAATCAGTTGTTTGTGAATGGTTTTGTGTTTCAGATCCTGGGACTGAGATTGTATTTATACTGGATGGGTCTGGGAGCCTCGATGATCACGACTTTAAAAGTGCTAAAGAGTTCATCTCGACTGTGATGACAAACGTTTGGGGGAAATGTTTCAATGTGAGTAGAGATCAACACAGCCGCAGCATAAACCAACAAGGATGATAAGAGTTGGTCCTACTACTACCCAGACATGTGATAGAACAGAATCCAAAACTCTATTCTAGAATAGAATCCCAAACAAATGAATGAATCCTTGTGATACTCTACTGTGATCATGAAAACCCTATTTTCCCTTTTTTAACAGTGTGAATTTGCTGTTGTTCAATATGGATCAAAGATCAGAGCTGAACTCTTACTAAAAGAGGGTGCTGCTGATGGCGCCAGAGCTCTTGAGACGGTCCAGAACATTCAACAGATTCAGAATGCCACAGTGACGGCTTCTGCCATCATCTACGCCATGTAAGTACCATTGGCATGAGGCAGTAGATGCTTAAAGGTATACATGTATGTATAGCAGATCATCAAGAACACAAAACCAGATACATGCAGATACATTGACATTCATGCGTTTCCAGTGAACACGTCTTTGTTGCTGAGAATGGATCAAAAGCGGAGAATAAGAAGATCGTCATCGTCGTGTCAGACGGACAGATATCCCGCTGGGATAAGAAGGACTATATGGACAAAGCGTTGAACTTGCTTGTTACTAATAACATCACCAGATTTGCTATTGGGGTAAGTACATAAGTACTCTAGTCATAGTATATATAATAGTATTCACTAGTAAACATCGCTCTGAGCAATTGAAAGATGTAATTGAACAGGAAACCAAATCCAATTAACATTGAACTAACGTTTATTTTATTACAGGTTGGAGAAAAGATTAAAAGCTCCACTAAGGCGATAGAGGAGATGAAAAACATCAGCTCCAGCCAAGGCCACCTGTTCTTGGTAGATGACTACAAAGCCCTGGAGGGCATCCTCTCTCAGCTGGAGACCAGCATCATCAAAGGAATCGAAGGTAAGAGACCAGCATCATCAAAGGAATCGAAGGTAAGAGACCAGCATCATCAAAGGAATCGAAGGTAAGAGACCAGCATCATCAAAGGAATCGAAGGTAACACTCAACACACACACACACACACACACACACACACACACACACACACCCTCTCTCAGCTGGAGACCAGCATCATCAAAGGAATCGAAGGTAACACTCAAGCTCAATTTCAAGTGTATCGTTACGTCACATTACAGTGTTAGGCTTCGGTTCCTGACGTTGCAGCACGAGACAATAAGGCAATAATAATTCAAGATTTAAAAAAGTGACAGTAGTACAGGATACAAGTGACAACATATAACAAGTGGCATAATACAAGATACAGGTGACAATAGTACAGGTAAGACAGGACACACTAGTGGTGCCACTAGTGATAATAGATAGTTCAGTAGTAAGGTTTCCGTAGTCCGTATACATGGGATGGGCTTGGGGAAGAGAGTCAACTGTCTACAGTGGGCTTGTTTCATGAGCCTGATCGCCTGGGGGAAGTAGCTGCTGGTTAGCCTCAAGGATGTCAGGATGTATGGTGTACTCAAAGGATGTACGGTGTACTCAAAGGATGTATGGTGTAAAAAATATGCCATCGTAGAGTATGTGTTTGCTTGTATATTACAGTATAACAAAAACCTTTGATTTTAATCTGTAAACAGGAATAAAGCAAGGGGAAGGCTTTCAATTTGAGCTTGCAGAGGCCGGATTCAGCAATCACATAGCACCTGATGTAAGTTTCATGTTGGTAATTCTTTATGTTGACTTTGACTTCTGAGGGCAGGGTGAGGTATCCATAATATGAGGTGAGTTTGGGTGCATCATATCAGAGAGGCCTAGACCATCTGATGACAATATCAGTAGCAACATCCAGACCCAATAATACTCTTGATGTAACCCGTCTCACTGGCTTCTGGCTGATCTCAAACGTTCCCGTGTCGTTCCTAGGGGTCGCAGCTGTTTGGGGCCGTAGGCGCCTATGACTGGAGTGGGGGAGTGATCCTGAAGGATCCCAAGCAGAAACATGTGGCCTTTCTAAATGGAACCTCCTCAGGACCACGGTTCTCCTACTTGGGTGAGAAAGGGTGAACAGTATCTAGTCTGCAGACTGTAGACCAGTGGTACTACATCCTGGTCCTGGGGTTAGGGTTAGGGTTAGGTTAGGGTTAGGTGTGAAGATCTCTGCTACTTGCCACTGCTTTGATACTTTATGTTGTTATTTGTATGGGAATATGTTTAGGTGTCCAGGACACCACTGGAGGCTGGTGGAGGTAGACATTGAAGGATGGGCTCATTGTCATACATGTAGTGGAATGAGGAATCACACAGTTCTGCCTGCACCAGCCACCCCTGCAGTACACACAGCTAACGTGTTCACATTAAATACATTCAAGTTAAATACATTTTTAAAGACACAAGCATAGTCAGCCGCAGTATTCGGCCAATTCCACATGTAGGTAATTCTTCTGTCATCCTCAGCGCTTACTAACCCGACCCTGGTTCTCTCTCTCTCTCTCTGTGTGTCACAGGTTACAGTGTTGTGTCGGCCTCGGACTCTTCTGGGACTCTGTACATCTCAGGGGCGCCTCGCTACAACCTGACAGGGGGGGTTTACGTCTTCAACGCCGCCACACACCAGCAGCAGCAGATACTACAGGGGGACCAGGTACAGAACCCTAACCCTACATATCCATCATAGAAACACACACAGAACATCTATATCATTAAATCAACAGGATGTCTTACTTTGTGTTACTTAATGTGTCATAAACTGGTGGTTTAATCCTAACACCATGGTTAGAGAGAACATGGCCACTGGTTGGCTGCCTGATACATAGGGAGTTTGGATAGTGAAACCCAAATCCCTGGTAAGGGGTGCTGGGATGAAATTAAAAAGAAATGAATGAGCCATAAAGGTTTACCAAAGAACAGCAAAGCATTGTAATGAAATTGTTATTATTTGTATAATAATTTAAATAATAATAAAAATTTTGCCATTTAGCAGACGCCTTTATCCAAAGCGACTTACAATTACGAATTACAGGGACATTCCCCCTGGAGTAACTGAGGGCTAAGTGCCTTACCCAAGGGCACACTAGTAGTGGTGTGGCTTCAGGCGGGATTTGAACTCACAACCTTCCGATCCCAAGTCCAACTCACTATCCACTAGACCACCACTACCCCTTGTATCATCCATGAGATGACAATTATGTGCCAGGAATTGTGCTGCACACTCAACTGCTCCAACACACCAATGATGCCTTTAACATCACTTCAAAAGGCCTCACAGTCAGCAGAGAAATGACAGGCCAGATCTGACCCATGTCCATTTCCTAGCAGCACCCAGGTACATCCAGGTTTGGCCCAGATACATCCAGGTTTGGCCCAGGTATGGCCCAGATACATCCAGGTATGACCCAGGTACATCCAGGTATGACCCAGGTACAACGTTGTTCCAGTAGCTACAGGAACGTATCAGACGTTCTTCATACCCACAGCAAACTGCCAACTCTCAACCAGGGCCGAGAGGGCTGGCCTCCCACATCTCAACCAGGGCTGGCCTCTAACTCTCAACCAGGGCTGGCCTCTCACATCTCAACCAGGGCTTGCCTCTAACTCTCAACCAGGGCTGGCCTCTAACTCTCAACCAGGGCTGGCCTCTCACATCTCAACCAGGGCTGGCCTCCCACATCTCAACCAGGGCTGGCCTCCCACATCTCAACCAGGGCTGGCCTCCCACATCTCAACCAGGGCTGGCCTCTCACATCTCAACCAGGGCTGGCCTCTAACCCTCAACCAGGGCTGGCCTCCCACATCTCAACCAGGGCTGGCCTCCCACATCTCAACCAGGGCTGGCCTCCCACATCTCAACCAGGGCTGGCCTCCCACATCTCAACCAGGGCTGGCCTCTCACATGTCAACCAGGGCTGGCCTCTCACATGTCAACCAGGGCTGGCCTCCCACATCTCAACCAGGGCTGGCCTCCCACATCTCAACCAGGGCTGGCCTCCCACATCTCAACCAGGGCTGGCCTCCCACATGTCAACCAGGGCTGGCCTCTCACATGTCAACCAGGGCTGGCCTCCCACATCTCAACCAGGGCTGGCCTCTCACATCTCAACCAGGGCTGGCCTCCCACATCTCAACCAGGTCTGGTCTGAGTGGCCTCTCACATGTGGACCAGGTCTGGCCTGAGTGGCCTCCCACATGTGGACCAGGTCTGGCCTGAGTGGCCTCCCACATGTGGACCAGGTCTGGCCTGAGTGGCCTCCCACATGTGGACCAGGGCTGGCCTGAGTGGCCTCCCACATGTGGACCAGGTCTGGCCTGAGTGGCCTCCCACATGTGGACCAGGTCTGGCCTCTCACATGTGGACCAGGTCTGGCCTGAGTGGCCTCCCACATGTGGACCAGGTCTGGCCTGAGTGGCCTCCCACATGTGGACCAGGTCTGGTCTGAGTGGCCTCCCACATGTGGACCAGGTCTGGCCTGAGTGGCCTCCCACATGTGGACCAGGTCTGGCCTGAGTGGCCTCCCACATGTGGACCCGTCCTGGCCTGAGTGGCCTCCCACATGTGGACCCGTCCTGGCCTGAGTGGCCTCCCACATGGGGACCAGGGCTGGCCTGAGTGGCCTCCCACATGTGGACCAGGGCTGGCCTGAGTGGCCTCCCACATGTGGACCAGGTCTGGCCTGAGTGGCCTCCCACATGTGGACCAGGTCTGGCCTGAGTGGCCTCCCACATGTGGACCAGGGCCGGCCTGAGTGGCCTCCCACATGTGGACCAGGGCTGGCCTGAGTGGCCTCCCACATGTGGACCAGGTCTGGCCTGAGTGGCCTCCCACATGTGGACCAGGGCTGGCCTGAGTGGCCTCTCACATGTGGACCAGGGCTGGCCTGAGTGGCCTCCCACATCTCAACCAGGGCTGGCCTGAGTGGCCTCCCACATGTGGACCAGGGCTGGCCTCCCACATCTCAACCAGGGCTGGCCTCCCACATGTGGTCCAGGTAACACTCAGCCATACGCTCCACCACGAGACCAGATCTGGGTCACAATTGTTTGCTGAGTAGAATTTGTCGAAGCAATTGAGTGTGCGGGCCTTCCTCACTCCTGCCTCCTGCCTGGCACACGCTGCCACCTGGTGGATACAAATGATAACAACTTCATTACAATACTATGTTGTTTATCGGTCAACCTTTATGGCTTGTGACTGTATGGATACTTATATACAGTATAAACACACCTGATCTGTTCATCTATGCTGCGCTGTAGGTTGGCTCATACTTCGGGTCAGTGCTGTGCACCCTGGACTCTGATAAAGATGGTAAAACAGACTACCTGCTCGTCGGAGCCCCACACTTCTATCAGAGAGGAGAGGAGGGCAAAGTGTTGGTGTACAAGCTGCACCAGGTGAGTGAAATACATCTATATACATTTGGGGAGGCTGATGTACCCTGATATACATGTACAGGGTATATACAGGAATCTTGAGGTTAATTTCAATACCTTTCTAAGACTTTTTAAAGACCTTGTCAATATTTTTCCAGACCTCACCGCCACTTCGAGCTGTAACCGTTTACATCAGTGACACCTTTAACTTAACAGTTTTAGTTTGCAATAGACTAGACCACTATCATACAACACAATTTCCGGTTCATCTTTGTTTTTTAATAAAACGAATAAATTCACGAACTTTTACTAAAAGTGTTTAGGACTCAAACTCTTTGGAGTCTAATTCAGAAAAATACCTACAAAATTCAACCTCGACCTCATAAAATCGTGCTAAGACTTTTTAATACTTATTAAGGGTCTTGATTTTCCCAAAATTGATTTATCAACTTTTAATACTTTTCAAAACACCGCGGATACCCTGATGTGTATGTGGAGAGTGTATTATTGATCTAAAATGAGCCAATGCCTTTGCAGCAATCCTGCAATAAGGGGCAGATGGAACTGTACTGTAGTGATCTTCTGCTTGTGTCCTAGGGGACGTTCCTCAAGGAAGACTGGGAGTGGCGAGGCCTGGACGGATACTCCTTCGCCAGGTTTGGGTCGGCCATCGCCTCAGTTGGAGACCTGGACGGGAACGGATTCAACGACGTGGTGGTCGGGGCGCCTCTGGAGGAAGATGCCGACAGCCCAGAATGCTCTGGGAGCCTCTACATCTACCACGCAGGAGAGGGCGGGGTACAGAGAGGCTTCTCACAGGTGAGTCTCTACATCTACCATGCAGGAGAGGAGGGGTACAGAGAGGCTTCTCACAGGTGAGTCTCTACATCTACCATGTAGGAGAGGAGGGGTACAGAGACACTTCTCACAGGTGAGTCTCTACATCTACCATGTAGGAGAGGAGGGGTACAGAGACACTTCTCACAGGTGAGTCTACATCTACCATGCAGGAGAGGAGGGGTACAGAGAGGCTTCTCACAGGTGAGTCTCTACATCTACCATGCAGGAGAGGAGGGGTACAGAGAGGCTTCTCACAGGTGAGTCTCTACATCTACCATGTAGGAGAGGAGGGGTACAGAGACACTTCTCACAGGTGCGTCTACATCTACCATGCAGGAGAGGAGGGGTACAGAGAAGCTTCTCACAGGTGAGTCTCTACATCTACCATGCAGGAGAGAGAGGGGTACAGAGACACTTCTCACAGGTGAGTCTCTACATCTACCATGCAGGAGAGGAGGGGTACAGAGACACTTCTCACAGGTGAGTCTCTACATCTACCATGTAGGAGAGGAGGGGTACAGAGACACTTCTCACAGGTGAGTCTCTACATCTACCATGCAGGAGAGGAGGGGTACAGAGAGACTTCTCACAGGTGAGTCTCTGGAAATGTTGCTGACAAAGAGTCTGTCACAACGGCCTTCTTCACCATGGCAGTAAACATAGTTTCTGGGGTGATTCCAACATTATCTAACTGAACTGAACTCAAACATCGTACATTGTTGCCATGAATTAATGTGCGGTAAATACTAATGGTGTGGTTATGACACGTACTAGAAAACTAACTAACCCTAACCCTTAGAAACAAAGGCTGTGTTTGAAATGGCTACTGCATACTAGCATATATAGTGCATACTGGCTACTAAATTCATAATAAGTATGCCAATACCAGCCGACCGTTTACACTGCAGTATGCATACCATTTTAAACCTCCATTGGCTAAAAGCTGTTTTGTCAGGTGTCATGATATGTTCATAATAGTGTGATAACACTCTATAATAACACTCTATAATAACACTCTATATGTTCCTGTCATCCAGAGAATTTCAGCTGCTCAGATGAAAATGAAACTCCGCCATTTTGGCCAGTCGGTCAGTGCTTTTTCTACAGAGACTGACCAGGACAGACAGGTTTACATCAGCGCTGGCAGCCAAGGCACTGTCACTGTCCTAGAGTGAGTAACAGCATAGCAGTGTGGCCTGGAGAGCCCTACGTTAACTACATGATATACTGTCTCTATATCCACCAAATGTGTTGCAGTTCTATACTTCGTGAAACTCTAGGTGTCCTGTAGAATGTAGGCTAGGCAGCGCCTCGATCTGACTTCTGATCTGGACTCTGAATTCTTCTTCCCGCAGAACTCTTCCTGTCATCGTCTTCAGACCCAAGCTGACCATGAGTCCCAGGGTCATCAGCCTGGCAGAGCAGATGAACACAGTTACCCAGCTGGAGGTCACCCTGAAGACCTGCCTCAACACGCAGACCAAAGGAAACATTGCCAGTAGGCGACGCACATGTTCTCAAGCCTTCATTAGATCTTAGGGTTAGGGTTAGGGTTAGGCGACGCACATGTTCTCAAGCCTTCATTAGATCTTAGGGTTAGGGTTAGGGTTAGGCGACGCACATGTTCTCAAGCCTTCATTAGGGTTAGGGTTAGGGTTAGGGTTAGGCTACGCACACGTTCTCAAGCCTTCATTAGATCTTAGGGTTAGGGTTAGGGTTACACTCTTAATATCCATATCCAATATCTTCCATATCAACTGTGAGTTGTGAGTAAAGAATTTATGTCTTTGCACTTCACTTTTCCTAGATATGTGCGTTCTACCGCCCAGTATCCTTATATTTTCAGGATATTTTTCTTATATTTTTCAGGATAAGCTAGTATGAAGCTATTTTGCCGTTTTTCTGTGTAGGAAGCAGGATAATTTACAAGCGGCCAACTAGTGGTCGTTGTGTGTAAATAGCAACGTAGCATTGTAAAGAGGCTCTTTTTGTAGGTAAAAAAGGCTCGGCTGTTCTGGTGTGAAACCGAAACATTTGGAAATAATTTATTTATTCCTTTGGTGGTTTTACATTCTCCTTTCAGGTTCGGAACATCTTCCTGTATCCTATAACATTGATCTGGACGCAGGGCAGAATATAAAGCGCCTGTCTTTTGACAAACCAGAAGACAGGGAGAGTGTCTTCATATTGGAAAGTGATGCAGACTGCCTGAAGACCATCAAACTGCACTTCACGGTAAAATGACATTAGTGGTGAGGGTCTCATCCTCCTGGGTTAGGGTTAGGGTTAACCCTATGTACCATCACATTTACATCTTAGACATTTAATAGACGCCTATATCCAAAGCGACTTACAATTTGTCTAAAGTAAGTGAATCATCTATCTATCATCTATCAGTTATCATAAGAAAAACAAATCTATGCTAGGACCAGGGGTCATTGGCAGTCACAATGCTAGAAGAAGAAAGAATTATTTATTTAGTTAGTTTATTCTTTATTTACAGTAGAGAAACTGTAGAGGGGATGAAGAGGTCTCTCTTGCAAGTAGGGAGGGGCTGTAGGGAGGTAGTA
This sequence comes from Nansenia antarctica, assembly GCF_963989245.1. NCBI lineage: Eukaryota > Metazoa > Chordata > Actinopteri > Argentiniformes > Microstomatidae > Nansenia > Nansenia antarctica. Next base: position 26,041,762 of record NC_137692.1, on the reverse strand, counting down.
GGGAGGGACTGTTCCCTTTGCCACTCGGTAGGCGAAGGGTTAGGGTTAGGGTTAGGGTTAGGCGAAGGTGCAAAGTAGGGGGGTGAAGGGGAGAATCTGGGAGATTGCTTCAGTCCCTCTCACTGGAGATTGACAGCAGTTGGTTCTGAGCAGATTGTTTTCAACAGAAACTAGGTCTCAGGGCTTCAGGCAGGGTAGCCACAGCAATACTACCAGCAACACTGAGTACAGAATTCACCACTCACCCCAAATGTACTAGTTGTAGCACCTCCACTTGACATGCCGACATCGAGGCCTTGGTCATCAAGCTTATGGAAATCAAACAATAGATCTGGTCCAATTAGCACCAGTCACAATTTGAAACTAGGATACATCTACATCTATATACCATATATATATATACAGGATTATTCACTGGACATCTGCCAGACCAAGAAGAGAAGGAAGTCAACTGTTTCCTGTCTGCTCTGTTCCAGGGCTGCTATGACTGTTTCTCTGTTCCAGGGCTGCTATGACTGTTTCTCTGTTCCAGGGCTGCTATGACTGTTTCTCTGTTCCAGGGCTGCTATGACTGTTTCTCTGTTCCAGGGCTGCTATGACTGTTTCTCTGTTCCAGGGCTGCTATGACTGTTTCTCTGTTCCAGGGCTGCTATGACTGTTTCTCTGTTCCAGGGCTGCTATGACTGTTTCTCTGTTCCAGGGCTGCTATGACTGTTTCTCTGTTCCAGGGCTGCTATGACTGTTTCTCTGTTCCAGGGCTGCTATGACTGTTTCTCACCCATGGAGGTCCGGTTCACCTTGAATTTACCCACAAATACGACTCAGAAACCACTCAGGATTCTGGACGTATTCTCTCCCACAGTGATTACTGAAAAGGTTAATACAATTATTTGACTTATCAGTTCATGAGGATAGACAGTTTGATTTAATTAAGTTGTTGTTTTATGTTGTTTTATAACATTGGTCCATTGGTTTATGTTGTGAGAATGTATTTTTAACCCAGTTATTTTATGATATCAAAACAAATGCAATCATAGATGTGTGTTTTTTATGCAATCATAACTAATGATAAGCATATAATGTAATGGCCTGTGTGTTGTTAAACATTTAGATTCAATTTGAGAAGGATTGTAAGATACAGGACACATGTGTGGAAAACATATCCCTGTTGGATTCAAAGCTCAGGTCAGTAAGGTTTCAATCACAATACTGTATTTACATATTTACATATCCTCACTGCTTGTATTCGCCAGGTTGTGATCACAAGTGAAACAGATATAAATCATTAAATATAATGTAATTTACACCTTATCTTATGTCTACATTTGTTTGTCTTTTTCATAATGTGATTTGTCTAATAGCCAGGACAAGATCATAATTGGATCGACCAAGAACATAGAGATCGTCTTCAACCTGACCAACGCTGGGGACAGCGCCTACATGACAACGCTTGTTCTGACGTACCACAACATCCTCCTCTTTAACAAGTTCTCCCCGGTAAGTTCTGCTGAATTAAAGACAGATCCATTTGTTTAAATAATTAAATTCTGTAATCTAATCGTGCAATACTTGACCAATGAGGCAACGACTGACTCGCTGTTCTCCTCCACAGTCAAAGAAGATGGAGGGGTCTGTGTGTGAGAACGAACGGAAAGAGAAGTTCTCCTATTTGAAGTGTCGTCTCTTACGTCCAGTCTTCAAGAAGGACGTCCAGGTACACACGTCTGCCAGTCTCGGGGCGTCGTCCAAATGTGTCATCACATACATAAGTTCTTCTTCTTCTCTGACATGTTTCGTTCTTGTGTGAATCTTACAGGTCAGTTTCAACATCTCCTGGCAGCTAGAGGACAAGAAATCTGAGATGAGAAACGCTGAGATCATCGCAAACTTAACCTGGTGTGAAACTTTCCACTAGAACACATGTACAGTACACTAACACAATGATCACATGTACAGTACACTAACAGCATGATCACATGTACAGTACACTAACAGCACAATCACATCTGACAATTGTTCAGTGATCTAACTGAGTTCATATGGATCTAACTGAGTTCATATGGGTCTAACTGAGTTCATATGGGTCTAATTGAGTTCATATGGATCTAATTGAGTTCATATGGATCTAATTGAGTTCATATGAACTGATCTAACTGAGTTGTTTTCCTACTGTCTGATAGTGAGAACGGTGGCACGCGGGTCCTGGACACTAAATCGTACCCCTTCCAGATTAAGAACGCCCTGAAAGTCCAACTGACTGGGTAAGTCACAATTGAAAGATTGTAGAGGGATTTGAAAATTATGGATGACACTTACATAGTAGTGTTTCATTTATTAATTACATTTTTGGTATCCTGCTGTTACAGGGAGGCCACTCCAAACATAGTGAAAATCACAGACAAAATGGAGAAGCAACCTCTGACATTTAAGTTTGACGTATGTTTGCTCCGCACAACACAATTATTTGTATGTAAACGAATTTTCGCTCTCTGTATGTTTCACTAACACACACACATACTCTGTATGTTTCACTAACACACATACACACACATGTATGTTTCACTAACACATTCATACTCTGTATGTTTCACTAACACACACACACTCTGTATGTTTCACTAACACACACACACTCTGTATGTTTCACTAACACACACACACATGTATGTTTCACTAACACACACACACTCTGTATGTTTCACTAACACACACACACACATGTATGTTTCACTAACACACACACACTCTGTATGTTTCACTAACACACACAAACTCTGTATGTTTCACTAACACACACACACTCTGTATGTTTCACTAACACACACACACTCTGTATGTTTCACTAACACACACATGTATGTTTCACTAACACACACACACTCTGTATGTTTCACTAACACACACACACACACTCTGTATGTTTCACTAACACACACACACTCTGTATGTTTCACTAACACACACACAAACTCTGTATGTTTCACTAACACACACACAAACTCTGTATGTTTCACTAACACACACAAACTCTGTATGTTTCACTAACACACACACATACTCTGTATGTTTCACTAACACACACATACTCTGTATGTTTCACTAACACACACACAAACTCTGTATGTTTCACTAACACACACATACTCTGTATGTTTCACTAACACACACACACAAACTCTGTATGTTTCACTAACACACACACACATACTCTGTATGTTTCACTAACACACACACACATACTCTGTATGTTTCACTAACAAGACTTGTTCTTCCAGATTCATGGCGAGAATAAATACTTGGCAGTGATCCATGTGAACATCAGCCTGACGGTCCAGGCCCGCTACACTGAGCTGAGGATCCTCAGCTTCACACCCAGGGTCTGGCAAACACATCCAGACATTTATCTCACTAATAATAGATCATCATTATTATCTTAGGACGGTGTTTTGATTGTTGGCACTTAGGGTTTGCATTTCAATTTCGTTGTACCCGTACAATGACAATAAAGATCATTCTTTCATTCATTCACATTTGATCTGTGAATTCATCACATGGTTTGGTTTGGATTTCAGGAGAGATGTGAGCTGCTTGTCATTCCAGAAGTGAAAGTGAGTTCCATTTACCCCAGAACATTCAGGATTATCCATGAAATCAGTTCACTTGAATTCAGTTCCGTAAACCTTTATTGTTCCAAAAGGCCAATTTGAGTTTTGAAAAACACAAAACATGAATCCATATAAACCACACCATACAAAAAATGCACAAAGACATACAATAAGAAAAAAGACAGAATTCAGTGACAGACATTTTAGCATTAAGAAGTAGCCTTGGGGATTAATGATTCTGAACTCTAGCAGTCTTAAACTTCATATATTATATATTAATGGGTGGCAGTGGGTGCTTCTAAGTGGTAAATCATTGTTATTTCTCCAGCCATCTAGCCAGGAGTATCTCATCAAGTGTGCAGTGACAGATGAGCAGAAGATCACCGTCGAGGCTGAAGCTTCAATCTCAGATGTTCAGGTTGGTGTACTTTTACGTTTGATTGTAATCTGCAGATTAAGTAGAGAAATTGACTAAAGAGCTTAACTAAACGATGATTAAGCAGTTAAAAGAGCAACATCTGTTTGAGCTTTAGGTGAAACGTTGTGCATTTGCACATGTGTGAGAGTGAGGCACTATGTGATTTAAAAGTGTATTCAATATTCAACGTTTCTGCGTTTTATGCTCCATGTTGGGTTTGGTTTAGGCGCCATAACTGGGCACTCTCTGACACCCTATTTACCCAGGGTACATCTGACACTCTATTTACCCAGGGTACATCTGAGAAGATCACAGCCAAAGGAACTCTGGGAATCGATGAGGAGCAATATGAAGCTCTGGATATGAGATCCATGGAGTCGGTAGGTTACCTAGGTTACCTCATCAGATCTGTTAGAATGTGTTCACCATCCTTGGTCGACAATTAGTCAAATTAAAAAGTCAGACTCTAGACAATAGTGTTGAATAGAGAAAGTTAAAGTGTCTTTTAAGTGTTCCACTTAACACTAGAACAGCCGTGCCTATTTTACCTACTATACCTAGTTATTTACAAACTGTGTTTTTAACGTCAGGTGGAAGTGATGCTCATCAAACTGACGGTAGAGAAGTCGATGGCCGCCATCATCGGAGGCTCCATAGGAGGCTTCCTGGTCCTGGCTGTAATCATTATCATACTGTTTAAGGTATTAAATATGATTAGTTATTATATATATGTATATAGGTATAAGTATGTGTGACCCTCTTGGATATTTGAGTATTTTAAAAGTATCAAGGGATCAAAGTTCTAATCTTTTCTATTTGAATTTGCAGTGTGGCTTCTTCAAAAGACGCCAGGAAGTGGAGTGATGTGTGATGTTAGGGTTAGATTAGTGATGTGTGATGTTAGGGTTAGGTTAGTGATGTGTGATGTTAGGGTTAGGTTAGTGATGTGTGATGTTAGGGTTAGATTAGTGATGCAGTGTGTTTGTCTAGTTTCAGAACACCTCCACCCCCCCCTCACTCTGATGATGAGCAGAAGCTTATTTCTGACTATGTAGTCTATGTGATGAAAATAAAATAAATGTGATTAACGTGATATAATGATCCATACAGTCAACACTTAAGCATGTAAATAATTAGCAACTAAAATGCAATAGCATCTTGAAACTAAAATGTGCACTGCATGTCACCTTCTATACTTTACTGTTGTCATAAGAGACGCATACCAACCCGCATAAAAACATCAATTTATTACTAGATCATTATTTTCTACCTTCTTCTACAAAATCACTTTTGCCTGATTTAGAGTAAGTTGTTAAAACTGTCATTCCACTCTACTTGACCACAAGTCACATAATATAAATATGTACTGGAAAGAAAAGATTGGGTTATCTGTTTAAACTGCATATACCTGCATTCACCTGTGGGCTTGGGGTGTTGTAGTTTCAAATGCAGTTATTTAGATTTTGGTGTTTTGATGTATTGTTGTATTTTGGTGTTTTGGTGTATTGTTGTATTTTGGTGTTTTGATGTACGCCTATACAGTAAGATACACCTGTTTTGCTTCACGATTTTGTATGTTTTCTCAACATAAATAAACTGTAGACGCCTTTACCCAAAATGACTTACAACAATGCACTAAGACAACGGCACTAAGACAACGGCACTAAGACAACGGCACTAAGACAACTGCACTAAGACAACTGCACTAAGACAACTGCACTAAGACAACGGCACTAAGACAACTGCACTAAGACAACTGCACTAAGACAACTGCACTAAGACAACTGCACTAAGACAACTGCACTAAGACAACTGCACTAAGACAACTGCACTAAGACAACTGCACTAAGACAACGGCACTAAGACAACGGCACTAAGACAACTGCACTAAGACAACGGCACTAAGACGACGGCACTAAGACGACGGCACTAAGACAACGGCACTAAGACAACGGCACTAAGACAACTGCACTAAGACAACGGCACTAAGACAACGGCACTAAGACAACGGCACTAAGACAACGGCACTAAGACAACGGCACTAAGACAGCGGCACTAAGACAACGGCACTAAGACAACTGCACTAAGACAGCGGCACTAAGACAACGGCACTAAGACAACGGCACTAAGACAACTGCACTAAGACAACGGCACTAAGACAACTGCACTAAGACAACTGCACTAAGACAACTGCACTAAGACAACTGCCCTAACCCAACTGCACTAAGACAACTGCACTAAGACAACGGCACTAAGACGACGGCACTAAGACGACGGCACTAAGACAACGGCACTAAGACAACGGCACTAAGACAACTGCACTAAGACAACGGCACTAAGACAACTGCACTAAGACAGCGGCACTAAGACAACGGCACTAAGACAACTGCACTAAGACAGCGGCACTAAGACAACGGCACTAAGACAGCGGCACTAAGACAACGGCACTAAGACAACTGCACTAAGACAGCGGCACTAAGACAACGGCACTAAGACAACGGCACTAAGACAACTGCACTAAGACAACGGCACTAAGACAACTGCACTAAGACAACTGCACTAAGACAACTGCACTAAGACAACTGCCCTAACCCAACGGCACTAAGACAACGGCACTAAGACAACTGCACTAAGACAACGGCACTAAGACAACGGCACTAAGACAACGGCACTAAGACAACTGCACTAAGACAACTGCACTAAGACAACTGCACTAAGACAACGGCACTAAGACAACGGCACTAAGACAACGGCACTAAGACAACGGCACTAAGACAACGGCACTAAGACAACGGCACTAAGACAACGGCACTAAGACAACTGCACTAAGACAACTGCACTAAGACAACTGCACTAAGACAACGGCACTAAGACAACGGCACTAAGACAACGGCACTAAGACAACGGCACTAAGACAACGGCACTAAGACAACGGCACTAAGACAACGGCACTAAGACAACGGCACTAAGACAACTGCACTAAGACAACGGCACTAAGACAACGGCACTAAGACAACGGCACTAAGACAACGGCACTAAGACAACGGCACTAAGACAACTGCACTAAGACAACGGCACTAAGACAACGGCACTAAGACAACGGCACTAAGACAACGGCACTAAGACAACGGCACTAAGACAACGGCACTAAGACAACTGCACTAAGACAACTGCACTAAGACAACTGCACTAAGACAACTGCACTAAGACAACTGCACTAAGACAACTGCACTAAGACAACTGCACTAAGACAACTGCACTAAGACAACGGCACTAAGACAACGGCACTAAGACAACGGCACTAAGACAACTGCACTAAGACAACTGCACTAAGACAACGGCACTAAGACAACGGCACTAAGACAACGGCACTAAGACAACTGCACTAAGACAACGGCACTAAGACAACGGCACTAAGACAACGGCACGCTCTGGTGCAGCCAGGTGAGTTTTCATGGACTGTGGTGAAGCCCAGGAATCAGACAGGAGAAGGTTATATCTGGTCATTTATGTAAAAAAAGAAAAGTGGCCTAACTTGTATACATTTACATTGTTACATTTTTGGCATTTAGCAGACGCCTTATTCCAAAGCGACTTACAATCAATACATTTGAATACTAAGCATGTGAATCAGCAGTCCACCATTCGTTGCAGGAAGAGTACTCTAGCTCGGGCCCAGGGCCACTGATAGAAGGAAAAACCTTCTCCCTATTATCGCCTTCTACTAAAACTTTCTTTATTTTTTTTATTATTATTTTTTATTACTGGAGAAACTGAGAAACAGTACAAGGGGGGCAATAGAAGTTCTAGGGACACAGTAGAGGGGAAAGCGGGTGTCTTTAGGAGACGTAGTGCTGAGGGGCAGAAGATGTCTCAGGAGGAGCAGTTAAGATGTAACCTGAAGAGATGGGTCTTCAGTCTACGACGGAAGATGGGTGGTATACAGAACAATGACAGCATGTGGAAACCTAGCAGTGAAGTCATCTCTCTCTCCACTCTGAGTAAGTAGACTATCTAGTAAGCTGGACTTCTGATAAGTTGATACCTGTCTTGTTATTAGTAATAGAGTAGAAGGCGATAATAGGGAGAAGGTTTTTCCTTCTATCAGTGGCCCCCGGCCCGAGCTAGAGTACTCTTCCTGCAACGAATAGTGGACTGCTGATTCACATGCTTAGTATTCAAATGTATTGATTGTAAGTCGCTTTGGAATAAGGCGTCTGCTAAATGCCAAAAATGTAAATGTAAATGTAAAAGCATGTTATAGTAAGGAAGTTATCTGGCCTTACCAGCCCATATTTCACTGCAGCTATTAGAAGTATTGACTTGATCACCAGCCTCTCAAACGCTCTCTGAGCTCGAGCTCTCGGGGTCACACCAGTGACCGCTACAGAACATATTAACTCATTCACAATACTATTCACAGCACAGATACAATAGGCTACTGTGCATTTATCATTGATTGAAATATTCGTTTTTAAATTAGTTAGTAGCCTACTCACCCTTAAAGAAAATGCTTCTGATAAAATAGGCCTACTTCACATTAATGTAATTATGTAGGACGGTTGCTTGACATTATTCTCTCTCTGCTTTGGTCTCCTCTCTGTTGAAGGAATACTGTAAGCACCCAAAAATAACATTAGGCTACATAAAAAAAAACGTTTATTACATGACCCAATTGGGACCTTAATTCAAGTTAGCATCTCATAACAACATAGGCCAAGGCGACTTCTTTAATCTTTCACATTAGTTGGTTGAAAATTCTAATTCCCAACATTTTGCCCGCGTTCGTAAATTCGCCGCAGCGCACACTGGGTTCAACGTCACAATGGAAACCAGTGATTTGATTGGACAAGAGGCAGTCACGTGGACGCTCCGGCGCTCTCAGAGCGAGTTTACGAACACGGCCCATGACTGTAAACATGTCTAAACCCATCACGTCCCTGAGTCTCTCCTCTGCAGAAACACACTCATGTCATGGACTAAATTGACATACCATAGCTACGTTAGCATGAGAGCATAACGTTATAATAAGCCAATGTTACGCGACATGACGCAAATGTTATAAGCTGCACATTATTCGAAGTAGCCTACCAGTGGATTTGTTTTTGATTATTTTATTCCCAGGGCATTTGTTATTATATCTGTTATTATCTCCATAACTTCAGAAACTCACCTGACGCTGAAGGGCTTCCCTCGCTGTAGGAAGACACGACTTCAATGACACGGTTTAAATAGTCTAACAACTAATAACTGGACTAATTATGGGCTTTTTTATGGGAAGTTTCTTGCTGTTTTCCCACGATTTCGCCACTCCATAGGGCACTGTAGCGCGACGTTTTCAACTGTAGTGGTAAAAGTGAGTGTGTTTCTGCTTGTTAATGTTCAATAACAAATACAAATAAAAATAAAAAGTCTCTCCAGAGGAACAACTCAGCCAGTCAGGGTGACCGGGCTGTGCCTGCCTTGCCTACACGGTTCTAGCAGGTCAATGTCCAGACATGGTGCTCCACTGCGTTGAAGAGACATCTGGGGAAGTAGGAGACTATTACTATCCGAGGCTCGTTTATGTCCAAGTCTCATGTATGGGCAGAGATCTGTGCCACTAGAATCTGAATCTGAATTACTGACTTTGAATCTGAATTGCTCAATTTGAATTTGCATTTGTATTGTTTAACTTGATTTAGTTTTTCAATTCAGTTATTCAAGTTAAACAATACAAATTCAAATTATGTGATTCAAAGTCTTTTTTTATTTTATTCAACGTCATTTTTTAAATTCAAATTGAGCAATTCAAATTCAAAGTCAGTAATTCAGATTCAGATTCTAGTGGCACAGATCTCTGCGATGAATTGAGAATCAAGGACCCCAATTGAAATAAGCCAGTGGCTTTCTTGGGTTTTTATCCTGTTAGTTGACCTTGTATGTAATATGTACTTTCATGTACCTACTTCTGCAAATCTTCTAATAAAGTTTTCAATCAATCAATCAATGCCCATACATGACCCGACGTGACTGGACGCACTTTCGCACCAGGCTTTCTGCACGCATAACTGGAACCTGTCTATCGGTAAGAGAGTTGCAATAGTTTAGCCAAATAGAAAAGAGGACTGTAACAGAAGTCACATTTGCAAACTACAATGTAGCCTACCTTGACATTGGGGGAACATTTTGTACAAATAAAGTATTTTGCCCTCCTGGTTATCTGGCCACGAGCACCGGACAGACGCGACTGCCTCGATACCGCCTGTCTGCAGATGGGACAGCAGATTGTCACCCTGTAACCCTCTGCATAGCTGCTTGGTTATATGCATGTTATAGATATCCGTCTGCATAGCTGCTTAGTGACTTGTTGTTTTCCGCAGTTTGCAGCAGGACTGTAGGATGGCAGCGAGCGGCTTCTGCCTTTCCTTATTTGACTACAAGACAGCGAAATACATCATCGCCACAAACAAGAAAGTCGGTGTTTTATACAGATTCGTACAACTATCTATCATCGGATACATTATTGGGTAAGTGACTGGGTTGGTTTACTCTACTTAAAGTCGCATGTGTTCCTGTAACGTGTATGGGGCTGCTAAGCCATATAATTATGCATCTCAGACTAAACTCAAAGTTCAGTCAAGTCAAGTTCAGGTCGTTGCTATGCAGAAGTGTTCTCTTTCCCAGATGATCAGGTGTCTGACAATGTCTCACTGTGGTCCAGTGGAATGAGGTCTGATGACAACAATGTCTCACTGTGGTCCAGTGTTCAATTGGGTTTAAGTCAGGTGATTGTCTGGTGTGAATTTCACTTGAATCGGCTCATTGGAAATACATTTACTGGACAGAATGTACTTATTTCCCCACTGTATTTTAAGGATCTATTCATGGGAGTTTTCAATAAGCAATAAGCAATAAGCACCACTAAGGACATGTAAGGTTAGGGGGGGGGACGACCCCTGGTCTTCTGATGACATGACAGGGGTCTAGTCTGGGCAAAGGAACTCTGGTTTAGAATCTGATCTGGTCTCTTTTCTGATGCTTAAGAAACAAATGCACCTTAATGTATGCTTAAGGCAAGGCAAGTCAAGTTTATTTGTATAGCACATTTCACACAACAGCAATTCAAAGTACTTCACATACAGCAATAAAACATACAGCAAGAGGAGGATCGTAAGAAAATAATAATGACAAGAATATATATATATATATATATGTTACGGTACATGTGGGTACCTGTGGGAAAACTAGGGTTAGGGTTAGGATTAGGGTTAGGGTTAGACATGCCAGCATGTACCAAGTCGACGTAGCACCTAACCCTAACCCTAGTTTTCCCACATGTACCGTAACATATATACTGTATATATATATATATATATATATATATATATAATATAAAAAATATATCTTTCTGCTTACCAGAGATGCATTTGGACATAATGGGTGAAATACATGGTTTTGAAATACACGATTTTGAGGGGGAGGCTAGGGTTAGGGTTAGGGCTGGGGGAAAGGCCTCTATGAATAGTGCATTGGTGTTTTCATTGATATGTCGTTTGGAAATAGTTTCAGACATAGTTTGAATAACAGGGAAGATAGATAGACGTTGAAGAATATGCAAGAATGGTCAGATAGGGCAATGTCAGTTGGCGTTTGGTGATGATAAGGTCCAGAGTGTGACCTGACTGACCTCGATTATGAGTGGGGAGTTTCACATGTTGTTGAAGTTCAAAAACATCTAACAGGACAGAGATTTATTTGGCTCTGTTGTCCTGAGTTATCTACATATTGAAATCACCAGCAATCATTAAACTGTTAAATTCCATAGTAATTATGGAGAGAAGCGGCGTAAGTTCATTGAAAAAGATATTGGGTATTATTATATTGATTATTGGGGTTAAAGGCACTTTCTGTACAGTGTCCTTGAATTTGAGAAAGGCGCTTTTAAATCAAATCTATTATTAACAAATAATAAACACACACACACCAACCCACCCAAACCCACGCCAAGCTTAAATCCCTTTGTGATTATTGTATTCATTGCGTGTGCTTCATAGGTGGGTGTTCCTGATGAAGAAGGGTTACCAGGAGACAGAAGACTCCATCCAGAGTTCTGTTATTACTAAGCTGAAGGGAGTTTACATCACCAACACCACAGAGTCTGGACTGCTGGTGTGGGGGCCTGAGGACTACGTCATCCCACCACAGGTTCAGTCACATTTAACCCCTTTGATCACAATGACCGTTACTCTTAAAGGAACAGTAGAACCTTCAAGTAAGGTTCATTCTTTATTGAGTCAATAAAGTGTTCGCTATAAGCAGCACCTGCTGATGAAGATTATGGTAATTCCGCATGTGACTCTTGTTTCCAGGGTGAAGCGTCTTTGTTTATTGTTACCAATCTGATTGAGACGCCAAACCAGAAGCTGGGCTACTGTGCTGAGGTAAGGGAGTTAAAGGTGTGTTGTAGTACGGTCTCGTCTCTATCACCTTACCTAGAGATATTCTTGTAGAATTTACAAGATATTATCGAGTTTATGCGAATCAATCCGTTTCCATAAAATGTTTAATTGCGAATCATCTCAAACTGATGCGAATCACCTCGAAATGCGAATCAGAATGTTTTATGGAAACGCACGCAAGGGTTGTTTCCATTAGCATAGGTGATAGAATGTATATGATAGCATTAGCATAGGTGATAGAATGTATATGATAGCATTAGCATAGGTGATAGAATGTGGATAAAACAAGATATCCTACGTCCTTTGCTCTTTCTTATCTGCTGATTTACAACCTGTGTCACTTTGACCACCGGAGAGGAGTCAGTCTTCTGACTCTAACATTATCAAGAGAGCATATACAATCCCAAGCTATTGTACTCTGTGTGTGTGTGTATGTGTGTGTACGTATGTGTGTGTGTGTGTGTGTGTGCATGCGTACGTACGTGCGTGTGTGGGTGAGTGTGCTGGCTTAGCTCAATCATAATTTCCATCATGTTCATTTACAGAAGCCCCCTGGTATGTAAACAGTCTTACCTTCTCAGCCTGCTGAAGATGTTGAAGAGACTTTCCACAACTGACTAATAGAATAACCACCGTGTAGAAGGCCTGTCATCATAGTGTCATAGCAACGTGGTGTTCTTGGCAGTGTTGTGTTTACACTGAACTGTAGTACCAAACATTTTCCTGACGCACATCTATACCATTCTAAATCTTTTTCCACATTGTTGTTGTGTCGGTTAGATAAGGAGCGAGTTTCACACCATGATAACCCTAACCCTTTGTCACTGAGCAGCAAGGTCGTTGTGATCAAAGTCTCGGCAGTATTTGTTTAATCTGTGTGGCGTTTGTTCTCAGAGCGTCAAGGTGCTGGACGGCCACTGCAGAGGGGATGAGGACTGTGTGGAGGGCGAGGCCGTGGTGGCGGGCCATGGTAGGAACACACTCACTGCTCTGCAGAGGGGATGAGGACTGTGTGGAGGGTGAGGCGGTGGTGGCGGGCCATGGTAGGAACACACTCACTGCTCTGCAGAGGGGATGAGGACTGTGTGGAGGGTGAGGCCGTGGTGGCGGGCCATGGTAGGAACAGATCACTGCTCTGCTACATCTGTAGGAACACACTCACTGCTCTGCTACATCTGTACATATTCAAATTGAACTGAAGCTAATTCAGATGAAGAAATAAATGCTGTTTCTTTTACAAAATCCCATTTATTATGATTTTATTATCTCATCTGAAGGACTTAAGAGTGGTCGCTGCTTGAAAAAGGATGTGAATTCTACTGGTACTTGTGAGATATACGGCTGGTGCCCTGTGGAACGCAGCTCCAAATGGCAGTAAGAGATCACGCATGCACATATAAGTGTATGTGCGCACGCACACACACACACACACACACACACACACGCACACGCACACGCACACGCACACGCACACGCACACGCACACGCACACACACACGCACACGCACACACACACACACACACACACACACACACACACACACACACACGCACACCCACAGTCCCTATTTTATTAATTACATTTAATTAATAACAAAGGATTTCCAGTAAGATCCAGTAATGCAGTGTAACATGTTTTTCACAGGGGGCTTCTGTTAACGAAAGCTGAAAACTTCACCATCTACATTAAGAACTTCATCAGATTTCCCAAATTTGATTTCTCAAAGTAAGTTAACTATGGTGCAGTTGTCTACGGTATCTAATCTATGGCGCAGCATTTGCCAAGTATTGTTCAGGCTTTTGTTCCAGACCAGCTCTAGCACGGTTGATTTAGATAATTGTGTTAGTGCCGTGCTTTAACAAAAAGTCACACACACTATGGGGCGCTTAGGTGGCGTAGGGGATTAAGCGCTGACCATGTACCGCAGGGCTCCCGGTTCGATTCCAGCCGCGGACATATCCTGCATGTCATCCCTCCTCTCTCTCTCACCCATCCTTCCTGTCATAATCTCTACTATATCTGTCATTAAAAAGAAAAATATGAGTGGGACTGCCCCACTCAGAAAAAATTACTTAAAAAAAACAAAAAACACACACACTCCAAGAGAAGAATTGGCCACCCCTAACAGTTTAAAGTTTTCATGTTTCTAATTCTCAGGTCCAATGTCCTGGACACGTCTAATGAGTCATATCTGAAGAGCTGTCTCCATGACGACGTCCTCCACCCCTACTGCCCCATATTCCGTCTAGGAGACGTAACTAAACACGCTGGACACGACTTCCAGGACATGACTGTGATGGTGAGAAGGTCCAGAGCTCTGGATCCAAGGACTAATGGTCCATGATGTTGAATGGATATCTCTAAACATAATGTCAAAGCTCTACATAGTTGGTTTACAAAGACTTTGTTTACAAACTATAACGCTGAACAAAACAATTAGCTGATTTATTCTAAACCTTTTGCTCTGTCAAATCAATCAATCATGATTAGCAGCATTTAGTTGATTCACAAAGAAGGTTTGCAGGTTTTCCAGCATTTAATCAACAGTGACTGAGCCCTTCTGCTTATTCTGTTGTTCTTGCCTAAATGTGCTTTACAGTTATTGTTTAACATTTGAACAAACAATATGGCCGCTATTAACCAATGAATTGTCCAGGGGTATGACCTCTCACATAAATAGTTAAAGTCAAAGAAAATGAATCCTATCATGATGAGGTCGTAACCCTAAAGCCACAGTCAAATAAATCAAAAGGGGGCACCTGCATATTTATTATATCTGTGAATGTGATTAACCAAATCTCACATTTGATACACATGCCCTGTGTTAAAGTATTAGGCAATATTTAAAAAATGGTCAAGATTGGCCATAGCGTTGGGCTTGGCCTTTCATGTAAATCCCTATAAATCAAAGACGGTTGGCACTATCATTATGAACACAAGGCTACACTCTCCAGACTGAAAGGTTATGGAACGTAACCTACTGCATTAGGCTACACTACTTTTCACCCTCTTATGAAGCTTTTAATGATGACTCAGCGTTACCTTATAACACACTCAGCAATGCAGATTGTAGATTAGATTAATCTACCGTATAAAAGACCTGCGTGCAGTAACTCTTGTCTTTGAGTTTTTCACCGTTGCAAAATGTGACACAGTCTGGTCATTTGGTCCGCATGTCGGCAACCAATCAAAATGTTCAGACTTTTATTTTGAAACACGGAACTACGTTTCAACGGTTTGGTGAGTAATCCCCACGGCCACCTAGATAACTAAAACACGACTTTACTTTACTTTACAAAACAACCTGTCGGCTATTAGTTGACTAGCGATGTCTCATTGATTTTCAACAACGCGGAAATGTGTTCACATTTTTCGAAAGAAAAGTCAGATCATTACATAGGATCCCGACATGAGGACCAAAGCTTTAGAACGTGTCACACATGTGACAGAGGTGGTGAAACTGGGAACAAGTCGGGAGCCGATTTAATGTTCAGACCTTTATTCTGAAAAACGTAAACACATTACAGTTGTTGAAAATCAAAGACGCACTCGCTAGTCAACTAACACAGCTTGTTGTGTGAGCCTGCTAACAATGTAAAGTAGTGTTATAGTTAACCAGGTAGTAGTGGGAATTACTCACCGAATCCATTGCATTGCAATATTTTGGCTTGACTAGCGAGTGTGTCGACGTTGAAATTTATTTTCATTTTTCTGAATAAAAGTCAGAACATTTAGATTGGTTGCAGACTTGTTCCCCCTTTCACCTGCTGCCATCACATATATATGTATTGTAGCTACTGTAGATCAAAGGTTTCATCCAGTTATGTCTGTCATGTCACAGTTTTCACTATTTCATTGTGTCAATACTTATGAATACTCTCTCCATCAGGGTGGTTCAATTGGCATTCTGATTGACTGGAACTGTGATCTGGACAAAGGTTATTCACAATGCCATCCACGCTACCGCTTCACTCGCCTTGACAAAGGCTCCAACAACTCCATCACATCTGGGTTCAACTTCAGGTGCAACACACACGCTGAACGCAGATACATTAACAATATCTTTCATATTTTGAAAACCTGTGAAAGGCGTGAATATCTTTTCTGTTTCTGTCCACTACCATGACAGGCATGTTCGCTATTACAAAAATGCGTCTGGAGAAAGCTTCCGAACCCTATTCAAAGTGTACGGCCTACGTCTAGATATCATGATTCATGGAAAGGTGAGAATGAGAAATAAACTCTATGGCTTCTCAAGAGGATCAATGCTTTAAGTTTTGTTTTCATTGCCTGGTCGTTGTGCTTCCCTGTAACGTATTGGCTTTCTTCTTCTATGTTCCTCAGGCTGGAAGGTTTAATATCATCCCCACTCTTATCAACATCGGCTCAGGACTCGCGTTGATGGGAGCGGTAAATATGTTTAGTTTTTTTACCTCCGACCGACATGGATTTCACAGAAACAACATTTAGTACAGATCTGTACATTCTCTCTACTGTAATCATCATAATAATAGTTTATAGATTTGTGTGTTTAAATCCACTATATGTGACAGCAGCTGATGAAAACGTGAATAAGTCGGCAAACGACCATGCATACGTTCTGAATGGGACATGCCTAACCATGCAGAGTGTAACTTCCTGCCTTCAAACAGCTCTGGAACAGCCGTGCCTTTTTTACCTACTAAAAGAGCCGCCTCGGCCCCCTCTTTACAATGCTCAAGCTGCTATTTACACACAACGACCACTAGTTGGCCGCTTGTAAATTAGCCTGCCTCCTACACAGAAAAACGGCAAAATAGCTGTATACTAGCTTATCCTGATGTGATTTTGAAAAAGTAAGGATACTGGGTGGTAGAACGCACATAGGCTCTCTAGGAAAAGTCTTGAAAGGAGAGTCCTGAAATTTGATGGAGTGATCAACCTAACCCTCACCCTCACGGCTGTTCTAGTGTTAGCGCCCTTCCAGATTGAGTCACGCTATCTGACGTTAGACAATGGACGACATGGCCTCCCCATGTAATCACAGTTAATTTAGGCGAGTGCCACTCATAGTATAACTCTGTGACTGGTGTGTGTTCCAGGGGGCCTTCCTGTGTGACATGGTTCTACTGTACCTGATGAAAAAGAGCACCTTCTACCGGGAGAGGAAGTTTGAGTATGAGACATTTTAACCCTTTAGCATCAAGAAACTAATAACAGGAAATCCTAAGTGCATAAGCGTTTGGCACCTTTTGGTGGCTGGTTGTTGTAATTACGCTCAGCTGAAACATGTCTGTAAACATTCATATTCTGAATCTCTTTATCACACATGAATAACGGCTGTTAACTGCCTACATTTGTAAAACAAACCCCCAAAAATGTCATTTTGGGGGGGGGTTTAAACATGCATTGCATACCTACTGATATGAGTGTTGAGATTTGGGCCTCTGGTCTCAATGTGCTTCACCCTCTCCCTCTCCACAGGAAGGGCCACAGCAAAGATCACCACAACGGTACAGAGGAGACGAAACAACCTCTGGAACAGCAACAGCTCACTGACCTTTCACCAGAGACATGACCCTAACCCTAACCCACTGACCTTTCACCTGAGACATAACCCTAACCCTAACCCACTGACCTTTCACCTGAGACATGACCCTAACCCACTGACCTACAGTATCACCAGAGACATGACCCTAACCCTAACCCACTGACCTTTCACCAGAGACATGACCCTAACCCTAACCCACTGACCTACAGTATCACCAGAGACATGACCCTAACCCTAACCCACTGACCTACAGTATCACCAGAGACATGACCCTAACCCTAACCCACTGACCTTTCACCAGAGACATGACCCTAACCCTAACCCACTGACCTTTCACCAGAGACATGACCCCAACCCACTGACCTACAGTATCACCAGAGACATAATCACCATGGAGGCAGTTCACCGCCTTATCACCAGAGATAATAACAATGGTCTCTGCTCTCCGTCCAACTGAGGTGACCTGTTTATGAGCAGGTATTGGCTTTCTGAGGTCCTTTACTTACCATCTGTTATTTCTTTACCGTCTGTTCTATACTGTCTCAAAGGAGTGTGAGGAATTTGCACACAAAAAAAGCTACAAGATGACAACCATTAAAACTGGTATTGTCAGAAATACTAGTATTCCCTATGATCTTCCCTGTAACAGGCAACTATGAGGAATGTTAATAGTATTTCTGATACAGAACTTGACTTCAACAGCCACATAAACTCAATAACTAAATCAGCCTTCTATCACCTGAAAAACACAACAAGAATGAGAGGTTTCATGTCCAAACAAGATCTTGAAAAACTCATCCATGCATTTGTTTAGAGTAGACTTGATTATTGTAATGGTCTACTAACAGGCCTATCTAAAGGAGCTGGTCTACTAACAGGCCTTTCTAAAGGAGCTTGTTAAGACTCATTATGTAATAACCAAAATGTAATAAAAAGTCACTTTCATTATGTAATAACACCACATTATGTAATAACCTGCACATTATGTAATAAATCGCCTGAACGCAAAATGTAATAACCGTAGCCTCATTATGTAATAAATGTATTACATATTGTGCAGGTTATTACAAAATGCGGCGGTTGCACTTTTTTGTAACACAATTGAAAAAATGGAAATGAATCTAACCATGAAAGGCATTATGTAATAAAATCCCAATGTATTTTATCTATCCATTAAATATTGTCTAATTTAATGTTTTATCTACTTATAATTGTTTTTATTCATTGTCATTTTAAATTTGTTATTATGCTCCTCTTGCTGTATTTTTAATAAAGTATGTAAAGCACTTTGAATTGCCCCTGAAATGTGCTATACAAATAAACTTGCCTTGCCTTGCCTTGCCTTGCCTTGACTTGATTGATTGATTGATTGATTGATTGATTGAAAACTTTACTAGAAGATTTGCAGAAGTAGGTACATGAAAGTACATATTACATACAAGGTCAACTAACAGGATAAAAACCCAAGAAAGCCACTGGCTTATTTCAATTGGGGTCCTTGATTCTCAATTCATCGTTACATGTAAGACAGACAAATAAAACTAGTACTATCTACAAGATAATACAGACAAATAACTAGTACTATCTACAAGATAAACATACATCCAACATGGGAAGAACAATACAACAAAACATAAGGTATGTACAGCGGGTAGGACAGGTGGGGACATACACCACAGGTGGGGGCGGGGGACAAAACACAAAGTATGTACAGTGGGTAGTTCGGGCAGGGGGACAGACATATAATATATACAATGGGTAGTTCGGGCGGGGGGGACAAAACAACAAGTAACAACAAGTGACCGAATTATAACACAGAGTACATTACGTTTTACATGTTTGGCATTTAGCAGACGCCTTTATCCAAAGCGACTTACAACAAACACATTCGTCTGAGTTAGTGAATCATCTGTCCATCAGTAAGCTCTGCTCGGGCCTGGGGCTATTGGCAGTCATGATGCTGGAAGAAGGATTTTCTGTTGTTGTTGTTGTTAATATAATAATAATCACAATCATATTACGAGATTAATCAGATTAATCATGATTAATCACAAATTTAAAATACTAGTATTTACTTATTTTTTTTGGGGGGGGGGATAAAACAAAAACGTGGGGTGTTGGAATAAAGAAATGCATGACAAACTGGTTAGAGGAATCAGAATCTGGACATTCTGGAACGGCAGAGTCAAATCTTAATACTATTGATGCTGTGGGGGGATTTGAAACAGGCTCCCTTTGGCTGAAATAACATCAATTACATGTTTCCCATAACTGTCTACCAGTCTCTGGCTCTGACTGGGAGAAAGTATTTCCCACAGGGGGCGCTGTAGCAGCATGTTGAACTGTTCAACTTTGAGAGGCCATAACTTTTTAACCGTTTGTTCTAGAAACACCAAACCAACACAGCAGCAGACTGAACTGAACAGATTTGTCCTGACAGATTTTCTGCTATCTAGAATTTTGTGAAAATGTAGAACCCTTCCTCAAATATACCAAGTCCAATAAACATAAAACTTGGTACATAAGAATTATCTATTGTCTCTAAGAAGTTTGAGTACAAAAGGTTCCCAGGTAAAAAAACAAATGCTACATGATACATGCAAATTAATCAGTACAATAATTAATGAAATATACAAATGAGGCTATCAGCCATATTTATGCAAATTAATGTGAAACTCTGTAAGCCAGCGTTTCCCAAACTGTGGGGCTAGTGGGGCGCGGGGGTACTGCAGGGGGGGCGCAGAAATAAAAATAATAATAATAAAAATAAAAAACTGTGGGAATACTGCTGCCTTTTGCAACATCGTACCTGTGTGAGATAGGCTTTTCTGCTGTTGCTGCTATCAAAAGCGAATACAGGTCGAAGTTGAACATTGAGAATGAACTGAGAGTGGCAGTCTCAAAACAACAACCCCGCTTTGAGAAGATTTGCAAGGCAAAGCAAGCACACACAAGTCATTGATCGTAATTGTGATAGGAATGTGTAGAGTAAGAATAGTGATGCAGTAGAAATTAGTTAATGTTGATATGTTGAATATTTCAGTGGCACAGGATCATTTGCCAAGTTCCTTTTCAACCCATAATAAAATATAAAACTATAGTTGGATATATGTGTCTTGTTATTATTAGAAGAGAAAATGTAATGTTTGTACAACTTTATACAATTAATTATATCAATCTAGGTGGGGACCGGGTTAGGGGGGGCTCGAAAATATTTCCAATTACCCAAGGGGGGCCTGATTGAAAAAGTTTGGGAACCGCTGCTGTAAGCCAACATGATCAGATGAAAAACATGGCTGCCACATGCCAGTCAATATTCTGCATTTCCAGTCGTTTTTAAATATTAAAAAATAACACTTAAAAATCTTCTTCTCATGAACTTCAAGTCCAATTGACACGAAAATTGTAACATAGTATTCTTGTACCAGTCCCTGCAGAGTTTGGACAGGTTCATACTTCTAAAAAACAAATTAATGCAAATTAATATGTACCATAAATTATGCAAATATGGCTATGTCAGTCATTGTTAGTCTAATCAATCTCAAAGTTAGTGTCCTTTGAGATAGTGCTATAACATAGATGTGTAGCAAACTTGAGGTTAACCCTTGCACCCTTTAATTGCCGACTGGCTACATTTACTGAATTGCAATGGAAGGTGATGGCACACATCACCTATGCTAAGTGTTGTAATGATTTAATTCTGTGTAGAATACCTGACTGTCTGGAATCACTGATACAGAATAATTGACATATGTAAACCTGATGAACGTCAAACATGCCCTGTGGTGTAGGAGGAACAGGCATCACATCTCCCACCACACCACTGAGTTGGCACTCGCACCTCTCTGCCTTATCTCAGTTCTACTAACAGCATCGCCAGTACTGGAGCTACGGACACCAACAACCTCAACAGACTAGACAGTCTCCTGTATCTAACCTAACCTGTTACACTCATCATGAACAACACAGACGATGAAGATCCTGCCACCTCCGAGTGTCCTCCTGATAACCAGGATGAACCTGATGGCTTAAAGGAGAGGCTGCTGGGAGAAGGGGGCTCACGCTCAAACCAGACCCCAATGGACACGTGAGTCAACATGTGCCTTCTGGAACTGAGTGTGCATTTTTGGTGATCATTTCTCATAAACCAACAACAACACACAAAACGTTATACACACTAATGCCTTCAAACGGTATGACGGACTGACAAAACCAGTTATGAACCGCTTTTTAACACGCTGAGCAGATTATAGTTTCAGATAATAAGGAAAATGTTCAATGCTCTCTTTACTTTACTTCCTCTTTCCTCTTCTACTTTCCTCTTTGCTTCTCTTTATTACTTCCCAGAGAGATTTTGTTTTTACCGTTCTGAAAATGTACAAACATCTACAAATGTTTTAACTATGGCCTTTAGTAATCAAAAGTCACCTCATTTAAATATGTATGTTGGTGCTTTAAATTACAGAGGGATTGTGTACACTGATGGGATGGGAATGGAAGGGAATGCAGAAACAACAGAGATGTTTGATAGGAAGAGTTTATTTGCGGCAGCATCCAAAGGAGACATCAGTCAGCTGACAGGACTACTGAGGTACCTCCAACGTGAGAAGAAACACCTTTCTGACACAGAGTTCAAAGGTGAGAGGACAGATAGCGGCGTGCCTAATTCTATTCTACTATTCTTACTCTGATAGTTTAACCTAAACTACTATAGGTTAATGTCTCAAATACTACACTTTCAGATCTGACCAATGGGAAAACAGTTCTTCTAAAAGCTCTCTTAAACTTGAGAGAAGCAGAAACGAACAATGCCATTGAAGCCCTCCTTGACATTGCTGAGAAAACCGGGGATTTAAATGACTTTGTCAACGCTTCATACACAGACATCTATTACAAAGGTACTTACATGTAACTAAAGATTGTTGAAACACAAATATTTCTGAGTGTTTTCTGACACAGCTGATAATGTACTGTTGGTTATTTATTTATCCATACATACTGTACATGTGTGGATCTGTTACTGTACAGGTCAGACAGCGCTGCATGTTGGTTATGTGTGGATGTGTTACTGTCCTCAGGTCAGACAGCGCTGCATGTCGCCATAGAGAGACGGAGCTTTGACTCTGTGAGGTTACTGGTGCAGAGAGGAGCGGACGTCCAGGCCAAAGCTTCTGGGACCTTCTTCCAGCTTCATGCAAGACCAGGCTTCTATTTCGGTCAGAACTTTGTCTAAACTTGTACTACTTGTACTTGTGTCTACACATTTGACTTGATGTGAATAATACAATAATACAACATTCTCAATAATAGCATTTGTGACACGGTCAGGTGAGACGGTCCACATGACCTTGCCCTACTTGGGGACTTTTTCACCAGACCATGTCACATTTTCATTGACTTAATAGGCCACAGAACAACTGTAATTTCTCCCCATCAAAGTCTTCAGATTTTACATGTGGATGTTGGTTTAACATAATTGTGGATTCTGACTATTTTCTATGGAGGACGGATCGTGCCACAATGAAATACAATACACACATCGAAATGAAGGGCAGTTGGGCTGCGTGCTTTTTTGATCATTCATCGTGTTTTTTTAGGTTTATCCCTAAAATGTCACTTATTTCATCAATCATGAATTTGATTTTGATAACAATATCACCGTCGAGGCTGGGTTAGACAGTTTGTTGATTCTGATACCATTAAAACTGGGAGCTCATAACCAGTACAGAATATGGCCAGAATTGTATTGGACAGACAGGGAGATGATTTTACCACCAACAAGGAGTTGTCGATGCTGAGCAAGGATGAGTTGGTTAGGAGGCTGCAGAAAGCAGATAAGGAAAGAATGAACTTAATGGTGGAGCATGGAAACATGATAAGGTTGGGTGTGTGTAAA
Source organism: Nansenia antarctica (assembly GCF_963989245.1). Classification (NCBI taxonomy): domain Eukaryota; kingdom Metazoa; phylum Chordata; class Actinopteri; order Argentiniformes; family Microstomatidae; genus Nansenia; species Nansenia antarctica. Next base: position 26,017,871 of record NC_137692.1, on the reverse strand, counting down.
TTCCCCCGGTCAAAGGCAGTGCAGCTTAAAGGTGGCGAACTCAGAGACACCAGCTAATATTTGGACATACTGTAGGCCTACTTATCACGTTCATAACGTTTTCCTAAACCATTGAACCACACCTGAAGTGGTCTTAATGAGTCACACAATTACCATGCTCACCTACCCAATCAATTTTGCGCAACAAATTGATGACCGCAAACCCAAGGTCTGAACATGAGCGTGCCTTTCTAAAAATGGTTACATTTCCCTCTTTCATATAGCAAGTAATAAATACACAACCAAAATATGAGGCTCGGCTGGGGCAACAAACTTACAAAGGCAACTTGTACTCATGCTGGGGTATTTAAGATCATTATGGTGGCGTTACTGGATTCACAGTAAAATGAAATTGCACAAACATAGTCTGTATGGGCATAGATATATAACACAATTCTATAAGTGGTATTTTATTATACTTTTGTTTAGGTTTTGTAGGTGATTAAACCTTAATTGTATTATGGCAGCCATATTGGATTTGGGGCAAAGTCCAGCATGGCCCAATAGCCTAATTGCCAGAGCACAGACATGCAGCAGCATAAATGCACTGAAAACACTTTGATGGAGTGAAATACAATGTTTTCCTGAATTGAAATGCGATTTAGAATCAATCATGGCTGGGTCCTGTCTATAACTGCCGAGACTTGAAAGACTTGACTTGAAACGAAATACTTTTTTATTTATTTTTTAACCGTGGTTTCCTGCCTTGCTGATTTTGTCATTCATTACAGTATTTAGTTGTGCCTATCAACACCTCCTGTCTTGTCTTGTCTAACCTGGGTGTCTGTCCCACAGGTGAGCTGCCTCTGTCTCTGGCGGCCTGCACCAACCAGCTGGACATGGTGTCCTTCCTGCTAGAGAACCCGTACCAGAGAGCAGACCTGGCTGGCAGAGACGCCCAGGGGAACACGGTGCTGCACGCCCTGGTGGCCATCGCAGACAACACCTCAGAGAACACAGACTTTGTCACCAGGATGTACGACGACATCCTCATCAAGGGCGCCAGACTCTGTCCCAAGGTCAGACTGGAGGAGGCCGAAAACAACCAGCGTCTGACCCCGTTGAAGTTAGCAGCCAAGACGGGCAAAATAGGGGTATGTATGATATGTATAAATATAGGTATATATATCATATCATAGGTATGTATGATATATATGTATGATCACCACGGGATAACTCAGGTCCCTTCATGTGCGACTCTGTATAGTACTATTTAATATATAATATATATATATATAATATAATACTGTATAATACTATTTAGGGTCATTATATGAAAAGGTGCCATTTTGTGTCCCTCGAGCAAAATTGCTCTGTAAATCTGAATAAACAATAAATAAACAATAAAACATTATAATTTAGTTTCCATCATATGTCCGATAACATACAAATTAGTTTATTTTAAGAGTTTTAAACACTTTTTATGCAAGCATCTTGTAAAAATAAAAAAGAATAAAAAAGACCCGTCCCTCAGTATGATGTTTCTAATTTGACTAGCTATTGAGGTAAAAAGAAATGTTTTTTTTTGTCAAATGTAAAATGTTGAAATTTAGCCAGGTACCTGTAGGTAGGCACTTCAAATGGAAATTCAACTTGCATGAGAAAGTTATCATGATAATGATCTGATTTGACACCTCATTTATGATTCAGTCGAACCTAGTCATTTTCAATCTGCTTGGTGTAATGGTATGCAATCTAACCACCTCTAATTGTTGGGTAAACAATTGCTCCCAGAGCAAAAGCATGAAAGGTAAATGTTGTATTTCCATATTGTGTTTTTCAGAGGAATTAAATGAACATTCTTAATACGGTTATATTCTCATCTCATTGGTCAGCTGTTTAGACACATGGTGGGACGTGAGTTCACAGACGAGGAGACCAGAGCGCTCTCTAGGAAGTTCACAGAGTGGGTCTACGGGCCGGTCCACTCCTCCCTCTACTGCCTGGACTCCCTGGACACCTACGAGAGGAACTCTGTGCTGGAGATCATCGTCTTCAGCAGCGAAATCCCGGTATGAGTGGAGACGTATAGCCCCAAGTAGCCCTAAGTATAGCCCTAAGTATAGCCCTAAGTATAGCCCTGAGTATAGCCCTAAGTATAGCCCTAAGTATAGCCCTGAGTATAGCCCTAAGTATAGCCCTAAGTATAGCCCTGAGTATAGCCCTAAGTATAGCCCTAAGTATAGCCCTAAGTATAGCTCTAAGTACAGCCCTAAGTATAGCCCTAAGTATAGCCCTAAGTATAGCTCTAAGTATAGCCCTGAGTATAGCCCCAAGTATAGCCCTAAGTATAGCCCTAAGTATAGCCCTAAGTACAGCCCTAAGTATAGCCCTAAGTATAGCCCTAAGTATAGCCCTAAGTATAGCTCTAAGTATAGCCCTAAGTATAGCCCTAAGTATAGCTCTAAGTACAGCCCTAAGTATAGCCCTAAGTATAGCCCTGAGTATAGCCCTAAGTATAGCCCTAAGTATAGCCCTGAGTATAGCCCTAAGTATAGCCCTAAGTATAGCCCTGAGTATAGCCCTAAGTATAGCCCTGAGTATAGCCCTAAGTATAGCCCTGAGTATAGCCCTAAGTATAGCCCTAAATATAGCCCTAAGTACAGCCCTAAGTATAGCCCTAAGTACAGCCCTAAGTATAGCCCTGTCACTAGTCTGTTGATGATCATATAAATGGTAAACGGTACTGCACTTATATAGCTATGCCTTTATCCAAAGCGCTTTACAACGGCCTCTCATTCACCCATTCACACACACATTCAAACACCAATGGCGGCAAGCTACCATGCAAGGCGCCGGCCCGCTCGCTGGGAGCAATTTGGGGTTCAGTGTCTTGCCCAAGCACACTTCCACATGTGGCCAGCCAGGGCTCGAACTGCCGATCTGCCAACCTTGCGATCATTAGACGGCGGTTCTACCTCCTGAGACACAACCGCCCCACATATAGCCCTGTCACTAGTCTGCTGATGCACCAGAGCTATTCTGTTTAACATGGATACTGATCTGTTTCAGTAACGCATCTTTCCACAGAATCGCCATGAGATGCTGCAGATAGAGCCTCTACACAGACTCCTGGAGGAGAAGTGGGACAAGTTTGCTAGTAAGATCTTCTTCATGACCTTCCTGGTTTACGTCTTATACCTGGGAATCTTCACCACCGTGGCCTTTTACAGGAAGGAAGGACAGGTGGGTCAAACATAATCTATAAATATATAAACACTGAATATAGGCCTAATCAAAACACATCTGACAAACCTTTCTGGACTTTTTACCTGAATATAAGACTTTAATGGTTTCATAAATCCTCTAATCCTCTTATAGAATCAATGAACAGCATCATACCATTATTACTATAGTATACTACCGTATATATATACTATATCTCAATTCACCCCACAAAGCTGACTTTGGATCTGTCTGAATTTCAGCCACCATTTCCTGTTGACGACTTTCCGATGGACTACTTTCGTGTGTTTGGCGAGCTCATCAGCCTCATAGGAGCTGTCTACTTCTTCTGTAGAGGGGTGAGGATGTGTAACATAGGCCTCAGAGCCACACATGAAATACTAATGTTATTAGTGGAGGCTGAGGTCAAAAATCAGAGGACAGACACTGTCCACACGTAAGTGTTACTACTAACAGGTTGTAAATGTCTAACACTCTGCTGACCTAATCCTTGTCAAACGTCCATAGATACATGCTTTCAAGAGAAACACTCGAATTCTTCCGGCGCTGTATGTTGACGGCTTTAGCGAACTTCTATTGTGAGTATGGTAAAAAATCTAAAGATGGATATCTAGCCTACATCTATCTAGGATATCTGTTCTGTTAACATCAGATGAAAGTGACACTCTTCCCTTTCCTGTAGTTTCCTGCAGGCAGTCTTCCTCCTCGTCTCTGCAGCGTTGTACAGCTGTGGCCAGAGCCAGTATGTGGGGCCTCTGGTGCTCTCTGTCACCCTCTCCTGGATCAACCTGCTGTACTACACCCGAGGCTCCAAGCACATGGGCATGTACAACGTCATGATGCAAAGGGTAGGGGTACAGTTAAGTGTACAAGCTTATGTATGGAGATACTTCAATGGAGGTCCATCAATGTTGACTAGTAGATGAAGTCTCTATGCTGTACACTGCTGTACTCTCTGTCTCTCTCTCACTCTCTCTGTCTCTCTCTCTCTCTGTCTCTCTGTCTCTGTCTCTCTCTCTCTCTCTCTCTCTCTCTGTCTCTCTCTCTCTCTCTCTCTCTCTCTCTGTCTCAGATGATCCTGTGCGACATCCCACGGTTTCTCTGTGTCTACATTGTGTATCTCTTGGGATTCTCTACAGGTAGGTCCATCCACGAGGCACTTTTATGGTTTTGTTATATGATGACGACGCTCTAAGTGAGCTGTTTTCATCTGTCATCTGTTGCCTTAAATTATTCTATTCCAAATTGCACTAAGACAGTTTTTTATGCTGTTATCGCTATGAGCTATGATATAAAACCTATAGTTCCACATCACCCAAAATGTGTCCCCATACAGTATCTGCTAGAACCTGTCGAGGAGTTCCATACTAGTTTTCCATAAAGTTCCATAAGTAAAAGTTCCACTAGTTCCATAACGTTTTTTAAGATAGTGTTTATTAACCTAAAACAATATCAGTATGCTAATCTTCTCATCTGCACAGCTGTACTGACTCTCATAGACGAGTCCCCGCCCCTCAAAGCTCTGAGTAACGACACGCTGGGTCAGGATCCTTCAAGGGATCTTAGCGTCTGTTCCGGCAAACGACTGACCTACAACAACATCTGGTACACCACCCGCGAGCTGGTCAAGTTCACCATCGGCATGGGCAACCTGGAGTTCACGGAGCAGTTCCAGTACAAGGAGGTGTTCTACATCCTCCTCATCTCCTACATCCTCCTCACCTACATCCTCCTGCTCAACATGCTCATAGCGCTGATGGGCGAGACCGTGGAGAGAGTCTCCAGAGAGAGTGAGAGCATCTGGAAACTACAGGTATGATACATGTATTACAGGTATTATAATATACAGGTATGATACTAACTACAGGTATTATAATATACAGGTATGATACTAACAAATCAGCCTTATAGTGATTTCTAAAATTAAAATGGCCGGCAGTGCGTGTATGACACATGGTGAATGCTGTGTGCGTGCATGTGTATATGTGCACATTAAGTGTGCATGTGACTCTGGGTTGTGTGTGCGTCCGCAGAGGGCCCTGACCATGTGTGTGTATGTGTATGTGTGTGTGTGTGTGTGTGTGTGTGGCAGAGGGCCCTGACCATCCTGGACCTGGAGAAGAGCCTCCCGATGTTCCTCAGAGAGAAGCTGCGTTCAGGAGTTGAGCAGAGGCCTGGCGGTTTAATGGCTGGAGAGAAGAGTCACAGGTTCTGCAGGTAAAGCATCTTGTACCACAAAGGCCTCATGTGCCATACTTCATACAGAAGAGAATTACACCTGGCTATGGCAGACCAAAGTCTGACTCTACCTGAGACTAGAGGAAGGCTAGTGAAGGAGCTCTTGTTACAAATGTGATCTTATCTCTTTGGTAACATTTCTAGAGTGGAGGAAGTTAACTGGAGAAAATGGCGCACGAACTTGGGAATCATCCACGAGGAAGACCCTGGGAGTAGTGACATCATCAGACCACGACCTCATGACACCACTGGACGCAGAGGTATGGAGATTTTCGTATTTTCGTTTGAGCTGAAATATTTTATTTGGATTCTGCAGTATGTCTTTTAAGGTCAATTTAATTTTATTTGTATGTTACACAAATAAGATTATGTAAAATTGTAGGAGAGGATCTATACCTATTACATACCATAACACAATGCACACAAGAAATTAATAATAATATGTCAGCCCATGTGTTTGCAGGACAATGGCGAATGGTGACTTTGATGAGGAGGCTCAGTCTGCAAAACCAGCGACGACAGGCCCATCCACACGGCTCTACAATAAGCCCTGTCTGAGAAGGAGTTTGTACATGATGCAGGACTTGACAGGAAGCCAGTGGAGGTGAATGAGGGTGGGGGTGATGTGCTACCAGGGCTTGGTGTGGGTGAGGACCCTGGCAGTTCAAGTTGTTCGAGGGCAGCTATTTCAATTATTTTTCCTGTACAGGAAAGGTTCGTTACGGGTCTGTAGTTGCTCAGTACAAATGGGTCTAGGAGGTTCTTTTTTAATAAAGGTTTGATGACTGCAGTTTTCAGGGTTTCAGGGAAAATTCCTGTGTTGATTATTTGTATAATGTATTCACATTCCTGTGTTGAAAGTATTGATTATTTGTATTAGTCTGCTTGCCATGCAGCTAAATATGCAAAAATATGTAAAAAAGCTTGTTGGCAGGACATCAAGGGCACAGGTGGATGGTTTAAGACGTGACATGATTTTATATGGTCTTGTAGTCGATGGTGTTAAATTGTGACATGGTTGTTATGTCAGCCCTATTTAGGGTTGTTAATGGAGTCATGTTTTTTCATGCCTGACACAGAAGAGCTGATGACTTAATGGCTTCTGTTTTATTGTCACCTGCCACCTGCACTGTTGAAGCAGATATCACATTCTAAATGCAACCCAACATTGTTTAAGTCTCCACTTATATTCAGGACTGGCCCAGCCCATAGGCCATATACTGTATGTAGCCCCCCAGGGCCCTAGAATGTCATAAGACCCCCAAACAACATACAGGGGGGAGTCACAAGGTTATAGTGGGGGATGGGTGTAGGTTACATGCAATGTTCAAGTGCAATACATTTTCTCACACACACACACACACACACACACACACACACACACAGCACTCAAAGTGAACTCCTATTAATATCCTCAAAAGAGGCAATTGCGTAATATTTTTGAAAAAGTAACTTAATTACAATATGTATCACCTTGTTAAAGACAGTGAAAGAAGATTCCAGAAGCAACCTGTGCAGCTCTGGTGAATTCCATGCCCAGGAGGGTTAAAGCAGTGCTAGATAACAATGGTGGTCACACAAAATATTGACACTTTGGGCACAATTTAGACATGTTCACTATGGGGTGTACTCACTTTTGTTGCCAGCTGTTTAGACATTAACAGCTGTGTACTGAGTAATTTTCAATGGACAATACATCTATACTGTTTTTCAAGCAGCACACTGACTACTTTACGTTATATCAAAGTTTCAGTAGGATAATGTTATCCCCTGAAAGGATATGACAGAATATTTGCAAAAATCTAAAGGGTGTACTCACTTTTGAGATATACTGTATATACTGACTTTGAATCAAATCCCATTAGTATCAATTGACTAAATACAGCTGGTTGTTTACTAAAGAATGATAATCATTTAGCAAACTGACATTGTCCAGTGGTAAACCTCAGTCAGTAGTAACAGTCATTAATGGCCTCTCTGTCTGCAGACGGTGGTGTTTCTCACCTGATTCACCTGCAGAGTGTCATAGTCAGGACTCACAGAGGACAGCTGCAGATTGGCGTAGGTGTCCCCCCCCCTCCTTCTCCTTTAAAGGGTTAACAGCATCAACACACACAGTATGAGGTGGATGAAACCATAGACCAAGCCTTACTAAACCATAGACCAAGCCTTACTAAACCATAGACCTAAACTTACTAAACCATAGACCAAGCCTTACTAAACCATAGACCAAGCCTTACTAAACCATAGACCAAGCCTTACTAAACCATAGACCAAGCCTTACTAAACTATAGACCAAGCCTTACTAACACCCAGTGACAGAGAGAGACTGGAGGAACTTACCAAAAGCCTCGTAGACAACCTGGGGAGATAAAAGAACACATTTACAACAGTGATATTGGTTTACTGGCTACTGATTCATCATGATGGCCGGATTTATTACAATATTCATGCAACTGAACTTACCGTTTATATTAACCAACCCCGACAGTGATGATATTGACTGACTACTGCGTGAATGTCCACCTGTAGGAGAAGGTACCTATACCAACACACTGGCAGGGACCCAGACCAGCAGTGAAGCAACTGCACTGCGCAGATCAACCTGCGTTCTGTCTTCTACGCTGTGGTCAGGCTGCAGTGTGGTGGAACTCTGGATGTGGTTACTGTATGTTACTGACATTAACTCTGTATCATGTTGATGTGTTACTGACATATTAAACACTTATCTCGGTGCTATGAGATCTGGTAGGCTGTGACATTTATTAAACTGCTTTGCAGGTGGTCTGGAACCTGGCCAATCTCTCACACAAACATATTACACACGCACACAAACATATTACACAAACACACATGTACACACACACACCTTCCATATTCAGCCCGGTGGAGGCACTTCATATGAAACAGAACATGTGGAACCTGACTTCCTCTGGCTGTAACACGGCAGCACAACACAATGGAACAGGTAAATCAGGTCAGTTTCAGCTCTGGCACATCCTCCTAACAGCACATTTCACTATCTCTCGTTTTAAAAAGTTATGATGACACCCACTCCATAAATAGGAACTTTATTCCACAAGAACAGCCCATACATTGTTACTATGTACACACACAAATAGCAATAGCATGTGTGTGTTAAGACTGGAATTCAATAGCAGCTTTAAGGGCCAGGCACATCAGCGACACAATAGGAGAGCAAAAAAAACAAAAACAGAATCAACTTCTTTGCCCTTTGAAAAAGAAAAGCCCAATCAATAGAGTTCTGGTTAGGCCACTCCCGCGTGCACCTCGACGGGCGCAGCCAGATCTGAGACCTCACTTTGCATTGTTTTGTGTCTGATATGCTTTATCTATTTGTCTATTTGTCTATGGCACCGATGAGGAAGGAAACACCTATGGCTTCAGGATGCAGTGGTCAAGAAAATAAATTAGGAAACTAAAATTAGACTATACTAAAGAAGTGTAGTCTGAAGACCATTATTACAGCTCAGCGCTGCACGCCTATAAAAACTCTGCTAAATACTATTCACCATAATCATATCCTTGAAAGGAGGATTTGTTCTTTGCAATTCAACAGTGACTTTTAAAAATTAAAACATTAACAATCGCTAACATCACAACTACTTTTTCCATGTCACATTCTACAACATACCAGCTTTCAAGGCGGCATGGGGTAGAACGTAACTCAACATTTAGACTAGAGGATGACTAACATAACATTTAAGGCTTTTCTCAAGGTCTCGAGGCGGCGGAATGGAGCGAGTGGGCGCCCACGTGTCAATAAGGTCGTTCCCCCAGAAGAATACGTCTTCACCCATGCCGTACGGAGGACAAGATGATGTCCACTGCATGCTTAGACCCATCTAGCATGAGGAGTTAACCTGCATCAACAGACTGAACTGACCTTCCGTTCTCCTTTCTAGGTAGTACAGGGACACACAGGGTGAGGGCTCGAGGAGGGACAGCTTACCACAACCCACACTGACAAGGCAACATCCACAAGGAATCATTTCACTTTTATAACAGTAGTATAGTGGTTAAACCAGTCAGTGTCTTAAAAGATAAAGAGCTCACCTCCTCTTTTTCACTTTCTGGAGTACGGTAGGCTACTTGCACACTTGCAAGTGATCAATTTGGTCTTCACACGCAGACAAAGTCCAACATAGGTTTAAGATGAGGGGGATAACATTTCTATTTCACATAATTCAAAGACATTTGAATGTTTTCCAACCTGATTTTATGTTCCTTTTTTTTTTGTTGCAAATGTTAAAACATTTAACCGCCCTCCAACGCTCATACTCTGAACTGCATCTTTAAAATTCAAGTAGCAGCGATTCATCTTACATAACAGAACAGATAAAAGCAAAACAGTTTAATTACTTCAAGTCACTACCTGACTTCAGGTCTTACTCACACGAGAGAGAGAGAGAGAGAGAGAGAGAGAGAGAGAGAGAGAGAGAGAGAGAGAGAGAGAGAGGACACTTATGGCTCTGGCATATTGACTTAAATGTTGAGATTGAAGAAAACAAAATGTTGGAATGGTGGAAACTGACAGTGTGATAACATCCCCTCGACACCTCCTTCTCTGAGAGGGACCTCGGACACATGGACCTGATTATTAACATAGAAAAATACCCCATTACAAAATCAACAGTCTCATTGGGTACGTGATCAAGCATCAATCTTCTCCATCATTGTCTTATTTCTCCATGGAATTCTTATAGATGCATAATTACAAATGTAAACATAGGAAAGGAAAAAGAAATACCCAAAATCCAGCTACTGGGCAGTTGTAAGGCCACTAACGTTGTTAAAAAGTAAGTGTTCCATTTTAACCTTTAACCTAGGCATAACTTTGCATCTCATAGGAAATACTCCTCTACCTACATCAGTGAACTCGATAAATAGTGTGTCCAAGGAAATACTGAATGCAGCGGTAGAATGAAGAATCTGCTATTGGTGAGACCAGGATTATTCCCCCTCGTTGGAATAACAAACTAAAAAGCCTTAATCTGGCAATACGACTGAATACAGACCGGCCGACCTCTCAGCCCTGGAGACCTTTTCTATAACACAAACCCACCGCCCCGTAACCCAGGGCATCTGGGCATCAGGAGCAGGAGGAGGGAGCGACCAACCCAACAGTGGAGAACATTCAATTGATCACTTGCAAGATCTAGAACAGACACGAGGAACAACTGAATGAATAACCTTGCTATCGATCACCAACTCATAACACAGACTGTGTTAACCTTTGACTTCAACTCTTTTATCTGTAGCCTGGGTGGTGATGAGGGTTTATCTGTAGCCTGGGTGGTGAGGGTGATGAGGGTCGTGAGCCTCCGGCGCTCTGCCCATGGGAGGCCTCTGCATCTTCCCCATCACACCAAGGTTCTGCTGCTCGCGGAAGCAGGGCGTCTGAAACTCCCCGCCGCCCAGGTAATCCACACTCTGACTCTGCATGCGGGCGGTCTGGCCGGTCGGTCCCCCCGGCCCGGGTCGGTACTGAGCTCCCGGCTGGCAGTCCAACGACGCCCTGGCCAGGCCCCCCTGGAAGGCCATGGGCAGGTCCTGAGGCCCCCCCGACCCGTCGCTGCTGGCCGCGGGCAGGACCCCGCCCCAGGGCGGCTGCATGTAGTGCCCGTTGGGGTTGGGGTAGGACCCCATGGACCCTGGGGGGCCGCTGACCGGGGGAGAGGCTGCAGGCTTGTCTGTGGGGTGTTTCATGGGGTAGGGCTGGGCGGAGCGCAGCTGCTCGTGGGGGTAGCTCAGGGCCTTGCCGGGGAAGCCGGGCCCAGCGGCGGGGGCTTCTCTCCTGGGGTTCTTGCAGGGGTGGGCACCCTCGGGCAACTGCTGCATGTGGGCCAGTTGGTGCTGACTCCAGGAGCGCTGCTGCTGTAACTGTTGCAGTTGTTGTTGTTGTTGTTGTTGCAATTGTTGTTGATGATGCTGTTGTTGTTGTTGTTGTTGTTGTTGTTGTTGGTGGTGTTGTTGTAACTGCTGCTGCTGTTTCATATCCGTGTGGAAGACGGGCGTCCTGATCATGGCGGGGCCCATGTTGGTCTGAGAGCCGGCAGCGCTGCCGGGGGCATGAGGGTGAGGGTGGGCTTTGTCTGTGGGGCCCATCAGGCAGGAAGACAGGGGGGGGCCCAGGCCAGGGTTGTGCGTGGAGTGCGTGTGCGACACCCTGGAGCTGGCGTTGATGAGCAGGTCGCGGCTGATGGAGCCGGGGTTGGCGATCTGGCCCTCGCACACGGAGGTGGAGCCCATGCCGGCCCTCGCCTGGCAGAACTGGTTGATCTGCAGCACGATGCTGCTCAGGTCGGTCGGCCGGCCCTGGTGCAGCCCGGCGGCCATGGACAGCGGTATGGTAGAGGTAGATACGGTCACGTTGGGAGGAGCGTCTGCGTCCTGCAGCTTCCTGGGCCCGTAGGGGCCGAGCGGGGGGGGCTGCTGCTGTTGTTGCACCAGGGTGGAGTTGTTGGGTGCAGCGGGGGGGCCGGGGGTACCGGGGTCCTGGGGGAGGGGGTGCGACGGGGGCCGGCTCTGGGGGTGCAGCAGGGCGGGGGGCTGAGCCCCCTCAGACAGGTGCCCCCCCCCGAGGCCCTGGGCCGCTGCCTGCTGCTGCTGCTGCAGTAAAGCTTGTTGGTGAGGAAGCCTCTGATGCTGCAGCGTCTGCTGATGGGCCAGGTGCTGCGCCTGCAGCTGCTGTTGTTGCTGCAGCAAGGCTTGCGGGCGCGGCTGGCCTTGCTGCTGCTGCTGTTGCTGCAAAGTTTGAGTGTGGGGCAAACTCTGCTGCCTCTGTATGTTCTGTGCGTGAGCCAGACCCAGACTCTGTTGTTGAGCCAGACTCTGCTGCTGCTGTTGCTGTAAAGTTTGAGCCAGATTCTGCTGCTGTTGTAAAGTCTGCATCTGGGAGAGACTTTGTTGCCGCTGCAAAGCCTGTGGGTGAGCCTGCTGCATGTTCTGCTGCTGTAGAGTTTGTGTATGTTGAGGCATATTCTGCTGCAGAGTCATGGGAAGAGAAGAGATGTTTTGCTGTTGCTGTAAAGCCTGCGGGTGGTTGAGGCCCTGCTGTTGCTGCTTCTGGGCCTGAGGCTGGGGCTGAGGCTGGGCCAGGCCCTGCATGTGGGGGACAGGCTGGGGGAGGTTTAAAGTGCTCTGAGTGACGTACGGCCCGCTGTGGGGGTTCATGGCGGCTTTGGGGAGCAGGCGGAGGCGGCTGCCGTCCGTGTCTTTGAGGATGCCTTTGGCGGGCGCGCGGAGGACGGCCAGGAGGCCTGCCGTGGCGCTGACCTGAGACTGGTACGGGCTGTGGCGCTGGCTGGAGGCGGAGGTGTCGAGCCCGTTCACTGTGCGGCGGATGTGCTTCCTCTGAGGTACTTTAACGCTGTTGGGGAAGATCTTGATGGTCAGTGGGTTGTTGGCGATTTTCTTAGCATAGGCATCCAATTCCGCTGGAGTTGGATATTTGGCAGATCTCATCTTCTGTGTAGTGTCCCCTGGAACGTGACAAAGTAAAGAGAACAGGTTCAGTTCAACACTAGGGCCTTTCTTGAGGAAATCAATCGCTGATCTTACTTGACTGGATAAGTGAAGGTTACGCCGTGGATTTGTTTTTTTTTTACCTACCCAATCATGTTAGTTCAGTAATGACTTAGAAGACGGTTTAATTCCAATGTATTCAAAACAAGCCCTCTGACTAAACAGGACGTGAGTCATTTAATGGAATGGATGTGTGGAACGCAGGAAGTATTCAATTCTATTCAAAAGGAAATGACGATATTGATGAGTTAGATGCAGGGAATGGAAGTGTCACTTACATTTCTGAAGTCCAGTGTTCATCTGCGTGTAGGAGAGAAGTCGGGTGGTAGGGTCACCTGATGCGGGCAGACAGGCCAGCATGTCCCACGTCCTCTAATGCAACATGGAATATGCTCTCCTCACCATGCTGGGGGAGAAGGTACACGTTGCTTAAAACACGTATGACCATGTGAAGTGACTCAGCAGCTCGGCTTTTCCTCTCTCGTGTGCCTTATTGTGTGACCTTTTTAAAATGGCAGTTTGCTAATCAGTTAGCACAGATCTGCAGTGTAGCCGAGAGCACACACACCCTGCAGCTAGCTGGTGAGTGCGAGCCGAGGCAGGGACGGAGACGCCTTTCCTACAGCACAGTGGGACACTGACTTTATGATGGCAGCCATAGGCCCTCCAGCTGGCTGTCCCAATCTCAGTCTCTGAGGGGGGATGTGTCAATAGCACACCACAGCAATGCGGACAAGACTCCACTTTAGTGCAAGGCTTGGGTTAATGGCCTTCGTGTTGTGTTGTGTTGTCTAAATGGTTCTTAGGATGGTTATCGTTCAAAAAGACTTTCAGTCCTGAGCAAGGCTATATGTCTATCTCCATGTTGTGTCTAGAGGGGTAACACAGTTGTGGCACATTAATTAGGCTAATCTTATTTTGGCTAGGCCTAATCTGAACAAATGAAGCAGTGAAACTCATCTCAAGCTGTTATCCACACTAAGTTGTAGAAGACTTATAATTGATCAACTGATTATTCTGATAATGAGATTCATACTTTCTATTAATAATATGATATATGAATATGGTGATCATTTGACCTTTAGACATGCATACATACATACATACATACATACATACATACATACAGTGAACTTTTGACTTGACACTCATGTTGACATTTTCTGGCTATTATTGTTGCAATAACACATTCCTGAGCATATGTAGGTTACCTACCTAAAGGTCACCTATGATTTTATATAGAGATTTGTATATGAAGTTTCATCTGTTTTAAAGATTGGGAATAAAAAGGCTGCCTGAATTTTCTCTGTCTTGTCATGTGTAGAGCATCTCTCTCTGTGCCTAATGATTTTGGTGTATTGAAAAGTTTCTGTCAACATGGCATAATAAAATTAGCTCTGAATTAACTTTGGTTTCTTGATTAGAGAATGTAATATGCTAGATTGTGGCCATAAGAACCATAACAACAAGAACTGAGGTTTGGAGGGGTCAACAGCAGTGAGACAGTCAACAGCAGTGAGACAGTCAGTCAACAGCAGTGAGTCAGTCAACAGCAGTGAGACAGTCAGTCAACAGCAGTGAGACAGTCAGTCAACAGTAGGGCTGTTACGATTATTCGACGTCGTCGACGTCATCGACTACGTCAATACGTCGGTTAGCGTAATATGCGTCGGTTAGTCGTAAATAAACAAAATGGCGTTTTTTTTTTGTTTTTTTTTTTAAACCTTTATTTTACCAGGCGAGACAATTAAGTGTATTAGTGAAAATGGATAGCTACTAGCTAATGTTACACAAGCAATGTAGCTCACCACAGTTCGTATGTCTTGTCTTCTGGTGTTAGTAACGTTAGCTATGTAGCTGGCTAGCTACGGTAGCCTATTGTCATTGTGGTGCGAGCACCTACTGTACGTTATCTAGCTCGTAGCTCGCATGCTACGTTAGCATCAATTTAGCTAATCATAACATAGCAGCGAGAGTAACGTTAGCTAGCTATGTGTTGTGGTGATGGACAGACTTCTAAATGGCCATGTTGGCATTCAAGTTGGCTAAACATAGCAGTGAGGTGGAGCCAAATACGTTTTTTTTTTTTTTTTTTTTTTTACAGTACAAAAATTATTGTTAGACTTATCGACAAATTAGTCGTTAGACTAATCGAATAATCGATAAAATAATCGCTAGATTAATCGTTAGAAAAATAGTCGTTTGGGACAGCACTAGTCAACAGCAGTGAGACAGTCAGTCAACAGCAGTGAGACAGTCAACAGCAGTGAGACAGTCAGTCAGCAGCAGTGAGACAGTCAGTCAACAGCAGTGAGTCAGTCAACAGCAGTGAGACAGTCAGTCAACAGCAGTGAGACAGTCAACAGCAGTGAGACAGTCAGTCAACAGCAGTGAGACAGTCAGTCAACAGCAGTGAGACAGTCAGTCAACAGCAGTGAGACAGTCAGTCTACAGCAGTGAGACAGTCAGTCAACAGCAGTGAGACAGTCAGTCAACAGCAGTGAGACAGTCAGTCAACAGCAGTGAGACAGTCAACAGCAGTGAGACAGTCAGTCTACAGCAGTGAGACAGTCAGTCAACAGCAGTGAGACAGTCAGTCAACAGCAGTGAGTCAGTCAACAGCAGTGAGACAGTCAGTCTACAGCAGTGAGACAGTCAGTCAACAGCAGTGAGACAGTCAGTCAACAGCAGTGAGACAGTCAGTCAACAGCAGTGAGTCAGTCAACAGCAGTGAGACAGTCAGTCAACAGCAGTGAGACAGTCAGCAGCAGTGAGACAGTCAGCAGCAGTGAGACAGTCAGTCAACAGCAGTGAGACAGTCAGTCAACAGCAGTGAGACAGTCAGTCAACAGCAGTGAGTCAGTCAGTCTACAGCAGTGAGACAGTCAGTCAACAGCAGTGAGACAGTCAGTCAACAGCAGTGAGTCAGTCAGTCAACAGCAGTGAGACAGTCAGTCTACAGCAGTGAGACAGTCAGTCTACAGCAGTGAGACAGTCAGTCAACAGCAGTGAGACAGTCAGTCTACAGCAGTGAGACAGTCAGTCAACAGCAGTGAGACAGTCAGTCAACAGCAGTGAGACAGTCAGTCAACAGCAGTGAGACAGTCAGTCAACAGCAGTGAGACAGTCAGTCAACAGCAGTGAGACAGTCAACAGCAGTGAGTCAGTCAACAGCCTGTCTGTCTGTCTGTCTGTTTATGTGCTTAGCCGGTTGCTTAATGCTTAGTAGTACCAGCGAGGCCTAAATCCTAAATGACACATTCAGTTTGCATTCAGGCACATGCTTGAACATGGTTGATGATGTTATGCAAGGCTGCCTAGTGCCCATTCATAATGACATCAGGGTTAGGTCATTCATAATGAGATCAGGGTTAGGGTTAGGTCATTCATACTGAGATCAGGGTTAGGGTTAGGTCATTCATACTGAGATCAGGGTTAGGTCATTCATACTGAGATCAGGGTTAGGGTTAGGTCATTCATACTGAGATCAGGGTTAGGGTTAGGTCATTCATAATGAGATCAGGGTTGGGTCATTCATAATGAGATCAGGGTTAGGGTTAGGTCAGTCATAATGAGATCAGGGTTAGGGTTGGGTCATTCATAATGAGATCAGGGTTAGGGTTAGGTCAGTCATAATGAGATCAGGGTTAGGGTTGGGTCATTCATACTGAGATCAGGGTTAGGGTTAGGTCAGTCATAATGAGATCAGGGTTAGGGTTAGGTCATTCATAATGAGATCAGGGTTAGGGTTGATCATTCATACTGAGATCAGGGTTAGGGTTAGGTCATTCATACTGAGATCAGGGTTAGGGTTAGGTCATTCATACTGAGATCAGGGTTGGGTCATTCATAATGAGATCAGGGTTGGGTCATTCATAATGAGATCAGGGTTAGGGTTGGGTCATTCATACTGAGATCAGGGTTAGGTCAGTCATAATGAGATCAGGGTTAGGGTTAGGTCATTCATACTGAGATCAGGGTTAGGGTTAGGTCAGTCATAATGAGATCAGGGTTAGGGTTAGGTCATTCATAATGAGATCAGGGTTAGGGTTGATCATTCATACTGAGATCAGGGTTAGGGTTGGGTCATTCATACTGAGATCAGGGTTAGGGTTAGGTCAGTCATAATGAGATCAGGGTTAGGTCAGTCATAATGAGATCAGGGTTAGGTCAGTCATAATGAGATCAGGGTTAGGTCAGTCATAATGAGATCAGGGTTAGGTCATTCATAATGAGATCAGGGTTAGGTCATTCATAATGAGATCAGGGTTAGGGTTATAAGGTCATAATGAGATCAGGGTTAGGGTTGACGCCTCCCTAAGTTATCAAGTCAACACAGAGGAACTCTGCTGATTCTCCTGATGCACCCTGGGAGAGGAACACCAAACCTCAGTTCAGAACAGGACAGAAACTTTTCAATAAACCAAAGCCCTTCTGCACAGAGAGAGACACTCTGACATGACCACACAGAGAACATTCAGCCAGGCAGCCTTTTTATTCCCAAATGGCTAGGCTAGGCTAGGCTAGGCTAGGCTAGCTCTGGCAGCACAAAGAAGAGCTCGAGGCTTTGTGGTGCTCGTGCTGCTAGCCTGTTAGCTCGTTAGCCTGCTAGCTAGTTAGCCTCCGTCGCTGCCTAGCTGTGTGTTTCCAGAGAGTTCAGTTGTAGCTAGCTCGTTAGCTTGTTAGCTCGTTAGCTTGGTTAGAACCGGTTAGAACGAGACGTCCAGAGACGCGTCTGTCCTCCTCGCTGCTGACACGTTAAAGGCTGTTTGTTTATATCATATATATATTAATACTCACCCCCCGGTGAGTTCAGGAGAGAGGTGTTATGGAGAACATGGCTGTGACCCTGACTGATGTTGAGAGATCTGATCTGCCCTGATCTGCGGCAGACACTGAGACGCGCATGCGCAGTTGGGGTGCTTGGGCTTTGAAGGACCCACTGTTTACATCGAGGCGTGTCTAGTCCCATGCCTGAGTAATAATAATAACAACTCCTTTACAATACAAGTATGAATGCAGTCTAGGGTGGATATGGATGAAAGGAGGTATCCCTGGAGGAGAGACATGTAAGATCAGTAATTATGATGAATTGAGTGAGAAGACATAAGAAGTGACAGGCTATGGCTCCTCCGTTTCCTGAGACAAAGCAGATGTTTTAGAACTGGTTGTTCTGGGTTGTTTGTCTAAGTCACATGAGACAGCATGCTTATCTGATGACATAACTGTCTGTGGCATATCTACATATCTACATTACTACATATCTACATATCTACATATCTACATATCTACATATCTACATATCTGCATATCTACATATCTGCATTACTACATATCTACATTACTACATATCTACATATCTACATTACTACATATCTACATATCTACATTACTACATATCTACATTACTACAATGCAAGTAAGTTACCCACTGTTGTCATTAGCTAATGTAAATAACTAGAATAACAAGCTTGTTTGATCTTATTTTATTAGAATGACAGTTAAAGACTGAAGTACCTCTACTGTAATATGATGTCATACATACATATGGATAACATGCCCAGATAACATGCAGGATCAGTCTAGGTCAGGTGAGACATCCAAATAAAACAGATCTACATTGACACTGGTGGCTAATGTGGTTATGTGACTGAGCTGATCTAGTTGACACAGTAAAGTGGTGACAAGTTTCACGTGACTATAAAGAAAACAACATTTCAGACTTCTGACTCGTGTATCAAACATATCATTATGGTCTGTTTACAAATGCTATGCTTACGAAGAACAATGCCGCTGGTTGTCAGGGTAACCATCTCCACGGTAACTAACTAAGATGAAGCGCTTGCACACAATGGAAACATGTTCACAGTATTGGCAATGTCACAAAAGCTGCTATGAAGCATCATGTAGTAGAACAAATCAATATGAAAACAGCCAAACAAATATGTTCACAGTCATTCCTAGTTTCTCACTTAATACAAATAATATGAACAAATAAATTAAATAATTTAGAAGAAAACATTTGGAGTGCTGATATTCTCAATAATTAATGGATACTAATAATGGATCTTAAGTCTGGCCCTTCCATTAACTGATTTCTAATGACCTTAAATTTGATAATTGTACAAACTAGCAATCTCATCCAAATACTGAATCTGCACCAGACTGCTTGTTTCCTTGTTGGTCCCTATTCCCATATCTCGGGCTATTCTCCATCTGGGTTAAGCTTGCGGAATAAATTGTGAGTCTAAACTAAAAAGATTCAGAACTTTGGTCCTTTACTTACTATGACTGGCCACAATACAACAACACATATTAAAGTTTGACTATTCATCTGAGAATGAGTTCAACAAACATTTCCTATTTCCCTGTTCACCTACTGAAAGACAATATAACAAGGAGGTCATGTAAATTAACAATAGTGGAACAGCATATACTAAGTTTCAAAAATACATATAATTTAAAGCAAGATAAAATCACTGAAAGACATTGAACAGCATTGTCTAAACAGCAGAATGTCTCTGAGTGTTTGATATGAGAGTAAAAAGTTAGTTTAGCAAAGATAACTTTGCGGACAGACCGGACGGACTGTCTACATGGCTTAGTTCTTTTTAGTATTACGATTTAAAAAACAAAACATATTTGTTGTAAAAGTCAATGTATGAAGTTGAACTTAACATTTTAACTTCAAAACTTTCAAGAAAATAAGTTCTACATAGTGAATAAAATCAATACTTAAAAACAATTTCCCAAACTCATAACTTTTTGAATAAATTCCTACAAATGAAAGGAAAGCTAAAGAGCAGCTACTGGTGACTGATGAGTAACACCATTCTACCTTTCCTGAACCAAAAGACCATCACAGCCTTTAGCGCACCTCAATGAATCACATGCTGAACTTCCACTAACACAGAGCTGTTTCTAACAACTAGCCTGCCACATCTGTGCTCCGTTTCCCTCCCTCAGACCTCATCCAATCACATTCATAGCTTAAGAAAAATCCCCTACAAAATATGACTCATAACCAAACAAACGGAGGGATCTGTTAAAATATAACCTGGACAAGATGTACATGGCATTCTTGGAATGGAAAGGAAACATGAGCTAACTCTAACCAAACACGAGATCCTTCAGACTGCCCGAGGTACCATGTCGAGTGCCTTTAGGAACAGCAGTTGTTTGAGGATAGCGAGCACCTGTTTATTAACATACGACAACTGAGATGAATGAGTGTGGAGTCAAGTTAAATAAATGATTGATTGAAGTAAATGAAGTAAATGCCTTAACCTACAAGAAGAACAATAATACAGCATGCAAATAATACAACAAATAATACAACAAATAATACAACAGATAATGACGTAGTGTGAGATGGGTCAGGTGGACTATTACTGAGGTTCAGAGGTTGATTAACCGTTCACCCACGTTAGCTTAAATGATTAAATGAGTTTATAACAGAACAACGTTAGCTTAAATGATTAAATGAGTTTATAACAGAACAACGTTAGCTTAAATTAGTTAAATGAGTTTATAACAGAACAACAACACTACACACACCACCTTCAGTAACTATTCACCCCATGGACCTTTTCCACATTTTCCACGTAACAAAACCTGACGTTAAAATAGATTTAATAGTTCTACACAAAATACCATATAATAAAGGTGAAAATTATGTTTTAGAAATGTTTACAAATTCCCCAAAAAATAAAGGCAGAAATCTCTTCAGTCAATAAGTATTCAACGCCTTTGCTACGACACTTTAGCCTAATTGACAGCATGTGATAGATTCCTATGCAAATCAGTGACCCTATACAAATAAAAATATATGAATTCTGAAATCACATTAACTATTATCATTGCACTGAGATGGACTCAATTCAACTTATGGAGTGACTTGTTGAAGACATTTTTGGATTTGAGCTAATTTTAGAAGTGTCGTAGCAAAGGGGGTGAATACTTAGACTCTTATTATTATTATTAATTAATTAATCCACTTTCACATTATAGGATATTTTGTGTAGATCAGTGACAAAAAACATAAATGACATGTATTTTAAAGTCAGGTTGTAACACAACAAAATGTGGAAAAGGTCCAGGGAAGTGAATACTTACTGAAGGCACTGTATCTGTGTGTGTGTGTGTGTGTGTGTGTGTGTGTGTGTGTGTGTGTGTGTGTGTGTGTGTGTGTGTGTGTACACAAACACACACACTTTTGGTTTAAGAGGCTTCCAGCTTCCAAGAATAAAACAATTATAAATAATAATAATCATAGTTGATAACTCAACAGTATACAAAGGAGCAGCGGTGCATGCAGATATTCTGGTCCTGTGGGAATTAAGGCACCAGAGGTCACTTGTTCACTTGTTCATATATAAAAAAACAAAAATCATTTTCAAGTGCATTTGAAGGCAGTCTATGAGTGCATTACACAGATATGAGAGGAGAGAGGAGTTGATTGTTTTCAGGCTTGAGCACTGGTCAGCTGCTGAAGTAGAGGGATCTGTTGAATAGAAACAGTCATATCAATGCTCGTATGAGAGGAAGATAACGTTACTGACAATGTGGTGCAGTCTTGGGTGTATTCAGTGAGGTGAAAGAAGGGCAGATGGAATATACAGAGCTGACTTGACTTCCGAATTCTTCACGATAGACTCAAATACCTGATTGACATGCCCCATGCCCCAGGATTCAAATATCTATAGAACAATATAAATGCAGCAATAGACCAGCCTTTTACCTATGAATGACCTCCTGCACGTGTATCACTGCAGGTGTTCTGCTGAGCAGAGCCTCATGCTGAAGCCAGGCTGACTCCTTCCTTCCCTCCCAGGCTTACCTTGGTTAGGCCCCTCCCATGCTTACCTTGGTTAGGCCCCTCCCAGGCTTACCTTGGTTAGGCCCCTCCCATGCTTACTAGGGATGTCCCGATCCCACTTTTTCACTACCGATACCGATACCTGGGCTTCGGGTATCTGCGATACCGATACCGATCCGATATTTGTATACATTTTTTGACCCCTGAATAATAACAAATACCTCCCCAGTATATAGTCCACACCAACAACAGTTAAATTAAAGACTGCCAGCCTTTATTAAAGCAACAAATGCGACGTGTTGTGGATTGGAACTACGGATCATAAGCTTTCAAATGATGTGTCATACATTGAAATCCGAAAAAATATGAAGTTAGAGTAATTTGAATGTTGTTAGACGTCAGGCACATATAGGGTTAACCTCTTTGTAATGAAACCGGAAGCAAACAGCGCTATGCGCATTTTAAGCGCATACAGGACTCGCGTGAAGCATTTCTGCGACACGCGTTTCTGTTCACTGTTTTCATTCCCTCATCGCTTATACACATACGTTTGACTGCGCATGACAGTAGGATCGGAGCCTTTTTTTTCTGGTGCGATCCGCGATCCAGCATTCAGGTCCAATATCGTGCCGATATCCGATATCAGTATCGGATCGGGACATCCCTAATGCTTACCTTGGTCAGGTCCACTCCAGTGAGCGCGTTGACGGACACAGGAAGTTCAGCGAGGAGGCGGCTCACTTCGCCTGTCACACGGCTGTTCTCCCCACTCAGGATGACGATCTCGTTGGTCTTGGCCAGGGGGGCGGCGATCTTGGCTGCAATCTGGGAACAAACATTTTCTTAATGTATTTTATTTCTTATATATATATATATATGGGACTATAACACTATGGGCCGGTTTCAGAGACAAGGCTTAAGCCTAGTCCTGGACTAAATCACACTTTCAATGTAAAATCTCCATTGAAGATGTTTTTTAGTCTAGGATTAGGCTTAAGCCTTGTCTGTGAAACCGGCCCTATATATATATATGGGACTATGACACACTTTTATAGAGAGCATCCCAAGTGATTGCCTGACCTGTTGGTACGGGAATGTGAAAGTGGCTCAGAGCCAATCGGGATAAGGAAGATTGTCAGGTCAGAGGTCATGGGGGGGAAACATCATCAGGCAGCAACAGCAGCAGCTGTCATCCCTCTACCTGCTAGAGACCTGCAGCAGGCAGACGACAGCGCTGGACTCCTCCCCCCACTCCACCCTGGTTCGACCTCTAACCACTCTCCTCAGGTCATAGGGTTAGATACCTGTCCATAGTAGGCTAGGGTTAGGGTTCTAGGTTTAGATACCTATCCATAGTAGGCTAGGGTTAGGGTTCTAGGTTTAGATACCTATCCATAGTAGGCTAGGGTTGGGGTTCTAGGTTTAGATACCTGTCCATAGTAGGCTAGGGTTAGGGTTCTAGGTTTAGATACCTATCCATAGTAGGCTAGGGTTAGGGTTCTAGGTTTAGATACCTGTCCATAGTAGGCTAGGGTTAGGGTTCTAGGTTTAGATACCTATCCATAGTAGGCTAGGGTTAGGGTTCTAGGGTTAGATACCTATCCATAGTAGGCTAGGGTTAGGGTTCTAGGTTTAGATACCTGTCCATAGGAGGCTAGGGTTAGGGTTCTAGGTTTAGATACCTGTCCATAGTAGGCTAGGGTTAGGGTTCTAGGTTTAGATACCTGTCCATAGTAGGCTAGGGTTAGGGTTCTAGGGTTAGATACCTATCCATAGTAGGCTAGGGTTAGGGTTCTAGGGTTAGATACCTATCCATAGTAGGCTAGGGTTAGGGTTCTAGGTTTAGATACCTGTCCATAGTAGGCTAGGGTTAGGGTTCTAGGTTTAGATACCTGTCCATAGTAGGCTAGGGTTAGGGTTCTAGGTTTAGACACCTATCCATAGTAGGCTAGGGTTAGGGTTCTAGGTTTAGATACCTATCCATAGTAGGCTAGGGTTAGGGTTCTAGGTTTAGATACCTGTCCATAGTAGGCTAGGGTTAGGGTTCTAGGTTTAGATACCTGTCCATAGTAGGCTAGGGTTAGGGTTCTAGGTTTAGATACCTATCCATAGTAGGCTAGGGTTAGGGTTCTAGGTTTAGATACCTGTCCATAGTAGGCTAGGGTTAGGGTTCTAGGTTTAGATACCTGTCCATAGTAGGCTAGGGTTAGGGTTCTAGGTTTAGATACCTATCCATAGTAGGCTAGGGTTAGGGTTCTAGGTTTAGATACCTATCCATAGTAGGCTAGGGTTAGGGTTCTAGGTTTAGATACCTATCCATAGTAGGCTAGGGTTAGGGTTCTAGGTTTAGATACCTGTCCATAGTAGGCTAGGGTTAGGGTTCTAGGTTTAGATACCTGTCCATAGTAGGCTAGGGTTAGGGTTCTAGGTTTAGA
>NC_137692.1:25983607-25988607 GCF_963989245.1 Nansenia antarctica | reverse complement strand
TTTGGGAGGTTTGGAGAATCTTTTATTAGATATGTTCGGTACGCAACCTTCCAGTAGAATGTTTGTTTGTTGTAACGCGAGTCGTCTTTTTTGGAGCTCCGCCCGAGCAGGGCGTCTGATGTCGAGGGGCGTCACTAATCTCACACGGTTTTCCCCTTTGTAGCTTTTGCAAAAGATTTCCCAAACTAGGAAAGGCTGGTGAGTTGTAACTTGTTTTAGACATTTATTTCTGTATTTTTTCTAGGGTTGTCAGTGTAAACACGCAAATTAATCATATTACCAAGATATATATATATATATTACAACTACAGCCATTAGACGGAAGTCAGGATCCGATTCTGTTACAGAACCTCAACTAGTAAACACAAGTCAGGATTGCTGAGCGGTCTAGGATGCTAGTTCAAGTTGAAGTCTTCTCTGGAGGCGTGGGTTCGAATCCTATTTCTGGCAACCTTTGATTTTTCTCAGTAATATAAAACACGTTGGACCCACTGCTTACATGTTCCTAAATATTAAATACGTTGGACCCACTGCTTACATGTTCCTAAATATTAAATACGTTGGACCCACTGCTTACATGTTCCTAAATATTAAATACGTTGGACCCACTGCTTACATGTTCCTAAATATTAAATACGTTGGACCCACTGCTTACATGTTCCTAAATATTAAATACGTTGGACATACACGGTAGTATTCGTTCAGTGGACTACTGACCAACGGCGAGTGTTGTGTCGTTCACCAAAGAGCTCAGAGATCTCTCTGTGTTTGTGAACGTTGTGGATCGGGTTGCAAATCTGAAGAGACGCTCATTTTTGTGTGTTTTTGCATAGAGGCTTTTACTTAGAATAAAAATAGTGTCTTGCTTTTTGAAGGACAAATTGTGTTGATTTTATCATAGAGCCTTTTTGTCTGATTTTTTTTAATTTTATTTTTTTGCTTGACTTAAGTCATGTCACACAAGTTCACACAGTTTCAAATAATCTTATTCTACTAAGAGTGTGAAAAGGGACTGTTCACTTTGTCTCTTCAGGCACTATGGCAGTCAGGTTCTTAAAGAGGCCTACTCACTGTAGCATTCATTTGGGTCATATGTTACTGTTTACATTCACTTTTTAGCAGACGTTACTTTGTAACTGTTCTTTATGTGGTTGTCTACTAATTAAGTTGCAATTCATTATGGACGTTGTGGGCAAAGCCAAGCACTCCCTGAGACTTTGTTACTCTGCAAATTAAGAGATTCTAATCTCATTCAGAAATCATCAAAACTGAACTGAATTTCTTTATTCCAACACCACACAAGTTTTTGTTTTATCTCCC
Organism: Nansenia antarctica; assembly: GCF_963989245.1. Taxonomy (NCBI): domain Eukaryota; kingdom Metazoa; phylum Chordata; class Actinopteri; order Argentiniformes; family Microstomatidae; genus Nansenia; species Nansenia antarctica. The sequence continues at coordinate 25,987,287 of NC_137692.1, read as the reverse complement.
TCCAAAAATACAAGTAAATACTGGCATTTTAAACTTGTGATTAATCATGATTAATCACAGCCTATTGTGATTAACTTAATGAACATTGTTTTAATCGATGGACAGCACCATTTTTTTTTACTCCCTAAGCTAAAGCTAGGCTACCCATTAGCAAAAACCATGAATGAGTGACAATAGATTCAGTCACTGATTTATGTCGACAACTTACAGAGAACATAGCTTACACCAACAACTTGACTTCAGACTGACCAAAAACTCAAAACAGTAGGGTTAGGGTTAGGGGGATATTGAAGAAAATTGCCTCACCTAAGATTGAGCGCAAATGTCCCTCCAAGGTTTGCAAAACCACACCTTTGATTTCAACGACGGTTTTGCCCAAAAACTGCTCACAAGCTATTGCCAGCAGATCTTCATCTGTCATGACTTTGATCTGAAGACGACACAGAGGAGAGAGTTAGACAGAGGAGAGAGTTAGACTTCATAAACAGCTTGAATGAGTGCTAGGAGCAGCTGAGGGGTGGGATTAAAAACAAATCTCAAGAACTACTGTATCAGTTAAAATGAAAAATATAGCATGTACACCAGAAATGTTTATAAGTGTAAAACTTAAAATAATAACTAAATAAATAAATAAAGTACCTTGTAAAAAATAAAATAAAATGTAAAAACAAATACAACAAACAAAGTACTGAGTGAGGTCCTCCGATGAGGGCTTTTATGGGCTCGTAAAAACAAAAGAAAGAAAAAGAGACGCACTGAAGAAAATCTGGAAGTTGGGTGTGTTTAGGGAAGGTGTCTAGTTACTGTTTACCTGCGCCACCCCTGTGACAGTGATGGCCACCCCTTCTTACCTGCGCCACCCCTGTGACAGTGATGGCCACCCCCTCTGTTTACCTGTGCCACCCCTGTGACAGTGATGGCCACCCCCTCTGCCGTCTCTTACCTGTGCCACCCCTGTGACAGTGATGGCCACCCCCTCTGTTTACCTGCGCCACCCCTGTGACAGTGATGGCCACCCCCTCTGTTTACCTGCGCCACCCCTGTGACAGTGATGGCCACCCCCTCTGCCGTCTCAACGTCCTCACACTTGGGCTGGAGTGTCATAATCTCCAGTGTAATCCTACAGGCAATTGGAAGAAATTACTTTCACTGCAGGTGACACAAATGAGATAGAAATCTGAACATAAGATCTGCACACCACATGTGATAGAATAGAGAGCTATGGGAATCACTTTGAAAAAAGACACAGATTTATTTTTTCTACCTGCACATCAACATCCTTGTACAGTCACGTGACTTAAAGTAACTTAAACCTGTACAGTCACGTGGGGTGTTTTACAGTGCAGACAGGCAGTCGTGAAATGTTTCCATGGTGGAAAGTTTATGGTTCTGAGAGCTCTACTACCATTATGTCCACACTTCCTTCACATGCCCCAAAAGCCTTTATTGACTGGCTGTCAGACAATGCTGCAAAACCAAAACTACAAAACCTCACATATCACTGAGGGATGGTGGCTGGTCAATCAGTAAACAGAGCCAGCACCGTGGACAGTAACAGAGCCAGCACCGTGGACAGTAGTAAATAGGGGCAAGGAGGCAGAAGAGTGAACGCCAATGTTTCCATTACACACATTCAGAACTCATTAACGCAATCTAGGTCACTCAGAAAAGTGCTACGCAAAATAGAGGAATAGCCTTTCACTCTGTTCTCCTCACCTGGATGCAGATGACCAGTGTTCATGTAAATGGCCGTGTTAGGGTTAGGGTGTCGGATATATGATTGTGAAGATGAGTTTGATCTGCATCTCAAAACCTCAGACTTTCTACCCAAAACGGTTTGTTGATTGTAGAACTTAATGAGCCATTAGAATTATAGATTTCTCCTGTTACTTGCTTATAGTATATATGTTACGGTACATGTGGGAAAACTAGGGTTAGGGTTAGGGTTAGGTGCTAGGGTGCTACGGTTAGGGTTAGGGATAGGGATAGGATTAGGGTTAGACATGCCAGCATGTACCAAATCGACGTAACACCTAACCCTAACCCTAGTTTTCCTACATGTACCGTATTCCCACATGTACCGTAACATATATATATATAAGCAAGTATATAGACACATATATATATATATATATATATGTATACAGACAAAATCTGATCATCCACACAGAGCTCCAGTCACATTAGACTGACTAGTGAGGAACATTTGACACTCCCACACTGACACCACCAGCAGCCTCACCTCTGGGTATCTGAGATGAGGCACCAAGCCCAGGCCCAGCCTCCCACCACATAGGTCTTATCATCCGAGCAGCCACCTGAGGACAGAGGAGCATCAAGGCATCACAAGTGTCCACTGGGAACAGAGGCCGCTCCTGTATTATTCATGCTCAGCTGACAGCCATGTCTGAGACATGATGACAACAACATACATACATACATACATACATATACACACAGTCACACAGTCACACAGTCACACACACACACACACACACACACACACACACACACACACTTACTTATCAGTTACTCTCTGATAATCAAACGTATTGAATTAGGTAGCTTAGTAACAAGAGACATGTTAACAAGCTGTGACAAGCCTCATACAAGTTCCCCCTATCTACCTACCTATCTATCTATCTATCTGCCAGTATAGTGGTGGTTAGTTACTAGCAGACCTGGGTTATCTAGGATATGTAGTCTAGGACAGAATCCTGACCCAGAGAGAGTTGAGAGCAGATTAGTAACATGATTAGTAGCCTGGCTGCAACTCTCTGTGATGTGATTAGCTGGTCAGGCAGACAGCCTCGTAATGGTGATCACAACATCTGAATGAAATCAAGTCTAGCTACACAGCTAACTGTACAACATGCTAAAACGTTACTAGGATGGAAAACCTTCAGTTCAGTTCAGTGGGTGAATGCATCATCTGGCTAGCTCTGCTGCTAACCAGCTACCAGCTACTCTCTGGTACTTTGTGGCTCAACAAATGTAAATGTACAAAAATGCATCTAACAATTCATACGCGACCGAATCAACTGATTCATAATCACATAATCACGCATTCAGTGGGAAACTGTTCGTGCACATAGGAGTACTAGCTAGCTAAACAACCACTATTAGCTAAGAGGCTAACCTAAGCTAACCTACCAGACACGACCAGGGCTTCGTTGGGTCCGACCGTTAGGCAGCTCCCCATGTTTGTCCGAATGTATTGTGAATATAAGTGAGCCTGAAAATGTGTATGTATGGTTTAATACGAGCTGTGTGTCCAGTTACAGTTATATATAGACAGTTATACTGTAGAGAAAGAGACTTCGCCTAGCTACCACTGTCTTCAAGCCTCCGCCCCAACTGAAGATGTGACGTCACGTTTGTCATCACAACACGCGCTGCTAATCCCAGGGTTGATCCTACTGGCCCAGCGCTGACCAGGGGCCTGTTCCACCAAGCAGGATTACATCTAATTTCAGTTTGCGTTCGGTTCCGTCAATGTGGCTCAAATAATTCGCTGCTTGGTTGCTTGGCAACCTTTTTCTCTTTTTTTTTTACACTTTTTTATTTATCTATCTATCTATCTATCTATCTATCTATGTATCTATCTATCTATCTATCTATCTATCTATCTATCTATCTATCTATCTATCTATCTATCTATCTATCTATCTATCTATCTA
>NC_137692.1:25948607-25978607 GCF_963989245.1 Nansenia antarctica | reverse complement strand
GACTGGCAGACTGTATTTTTCGGGCCCCCCCACCCCATATCTCCTCAGTGATGCAGAAAAATCCGCAATATTTTGACAGCGTTTCTTTAATGCAAATGAAGCTTTATGTTGGCAATGTTGTTCCACTTTGCAGGTTTGATGCGTTGTTGTTGTTGTTGTTGTTGTTGTTGTTGTTTTTAGCCAGTTTTTTTTTCATTGTCGTTGTTTTCATCCGTTGTCCGTGCTTGTTGCTTCTGGTGGTGTTTTTTTGGGCGGCTGTGTCGCAGGAGGTAGAGTCGCTGCCTAATGATCACAAGGTCGGCAGATTGGCGGTTCGATCCCCGGCTGGCCACATGTCGAAGTGTCCTTGGGCAAGACACTGAACCCCCAAATTGCTCCCAGTGAGCGGGCCGGCCGGCGCCTTGCATGGCAGCTTGCCGCCATTGGTGTGTGAATGGGTGAATGAGAGGCCGTTGTAAAGCGCTTTGGAGCAGCAAAAAAGGCGCTATATAAGTGCAGTCCATTTACCATTTTTGTGTCGGTGTAGGAATCATCCTCCTTCGTTCTCCTCAGCAGCAGAATGTCTTGCAGTTGCAGCCGGTAATTGAGGCTGGCTTGTGGGCTTTGAAGGGTCTAAGAGACACTTGTGTAAAGCCTCTCTGTCGTTTTCTTTCTTTCTTCCTCTCTCTCTCTTTTTCTTTTTTTTGTTGCACTTAAAGCCAAAGCATACTGGAAAGCTCCTAACAGTTAGCCTATATGTTGCTGCTGCTAACACTTATTTTCCACTGAACCTCCCCCCAAAAAATTCCTGCACATTGCCGCTAACATAAGATTGCGTATGTTTAAAAATAAAGCTTACTCACTGTTTACTGTATTTGCTCCTGAAACTTGGCATCTTTTAGCCTTCACAAGTGCATCAATATCAGGTGTCAAATCCTGAGTAGCAGCCAATTTCAGGATGTCATTTAAGTGCTTATGTGTGAGCCTTGAGCGCACCTTTGTTTTTGCTTCTCTGCCATTTTTACACTTTGCAAAGTCATCCCGCGGGTTAGGACCCTCTGGTGGCTGTATGTTTGACACCCCTGATATAACCTAACCCTAACCCTGATATAGGCCCCTTCTCTGTCTGCGCCCTCTAGTGGCGAGGAGACCCTAGACATGTGCTTAGAATGCCTATGTCTAGATCCGGCCCTGTCTGCCTGTGTGTGTTTGCATGTGTATGTGTGTGTGTGTGTGTGTGTGTGTGTGTGTGTGTGTGTGTGTGTGCGTGCATGTGTGTGGCGCATGTGTCCGACCATGAGTGTGCAAGTAAAGTATGTGTCAAAAGAATGACATTTAAATGGAACACACATTGTGTGACACAGTTTTCTAAATGAATCCCTCCGATTAGTTCTTTTAAGAACGCTTGTTATCATCGTCACACACCATCACATCAGTAGAAACCATAACTGCTGTCCATACAACACAGTTCCTTTCTAGATCTGTAGGCGTTATAAGTCTCTGGAGCATTGCAGTAATTAACTACTGACTCCGATGCAGAGGAGGAGGGCTTAGTAATGACCACTGCACTAGATGGCCAACCAAAAGAACACACAGTGTTTCTAGCTCTGAGCTTGATTGAGGGATACAAGTCCTTAGGGGCCCCCCTTCACTGTCTGAGTACAGCCTAGGCTACCCACCACTGATCTCTGGGAAAGAAACGTAGCTCAATCCCACGTGAAGGTCGATCAATTTGCTTTTGTATCTGCCAAAGCCAACTAAGCCTGGCTGAGTTATTTGTTTGGATCAGTGCTTGGAGGAATAGAGTCCGATGGGACTCATAAATGCAGCATTGAATTAATGAGCAGGTGTTTGGTAAAAGACGGAACTGGATTTGGGGATTGGATTTTTTTACTTTTTGCAGTTTTATCAGTCTGGACCGTGAATATCAGGGAGAGAAGTCTTGTTTGTAGTATGCCAGGAAACTACATATACCAGCTCTGCAGCTATAGGCTTCCCTGATTATCGCTCTCAAGAGTGGCATTTAGTCCTAGCCTAGCCTAGCCTGATCCAGATTTGGATGGACAGTCTGGAAGTTGCTTTCCTGGTGCATGGTGCAATCCCTCCGAGCTTCCTGTTTTACAGTTAGGAATGCGTTGTTTGGCTTTGTGGTATCAGTGATAGCATAATAATACTGTTCTCATGTCCTGTGAGCTCTTTGTGTATTTTGCAGTATTTTCCACAAAAAACTAATTTGGGGTTTTCTGAAGGCACTCATGTACCCTTGTGAAACAGATACATGTTTAACAAATACACCTGCTGCGGCTTGTATACATGGAGTCAGGCTCCACTGCAGTAATTTGTCTTAACAAAGTGTGACAAGAGATTATCGTGTCCTCATGTCCACCCCCTCAGCAGATATCAAGTCAAGTCGCATCTCTCTACCTCGTTCTTTCCTGTACTCCTGTCGTATCAATTTCTCATCTCCGACCATCTCCTCTCCCGCTCTGAATTTCTATCCTCCCTTCCTTCCTTTCTTCCATTCTTCCACTGTCTGTGCTCCTCTGCCACACACACACACACACACACACACACACACACACACACACACACACCAAACTCCTTCCCTGGGCTCTTGTGTAGATCAGAGATGGCATGTCTCTCAGCTAGGCTCCCTGGATCGTCTGAGCTATCTGCTATCTGGGTGACCCATTTCTGCTCACACTCATGGATATAAAAGCTGTGATATTAAGTAAAACATATTTCAGTAACAACTTGAGAGTAGCTCCTCTTTCACTGTATTTGAAGATGTTCCTCCCCATGTCGCTGTCTGTTTAAGCATTCGGATTGCCTTTAAAGGTAGAACAAACAAGATTAGGGAATTCTCATTAGGGCAACATCTGTGGTATATTACACTTTGAAATATTCATGTGCACTTTGTCTTTGAAAGTCTTTGGAAGACGCAATAGTGGGCAGAGGCTTATGCTGCAGTCGCATACTATTCTAAATGAATTGTTTCACTTGGGATGTAGTTATGATGGATGCACGATTTTTAGAAAATACACCATGATACACAATACACCATAAAATACACCATACACAATACACCATAAAATACACCATACACAATACACCATAAAATACACCACACACAATACACCATAAAATACACCACACACAATACACCATAAAATGCGCCATAATTGCAGATAATTGGTGCAAGTGAACCCTTCACGCTCTGTTATAAGACCTGCAAGTTACTGAGAGCATGTTAGGGTCAGAACCCTTAGGAATTTGAAACTAAAATCAAAAACTAAACTCTAGGACTGGGCAGGTTTCAGTCAGGTACCAGTGTACCACTCCAGACGAATCATGCAAAAGTAATAGAGGGGTTTACCAGAAATCAATCAAATGTAGCCTAAAGCGTTTTTTTTTTTTACAAAGACAATTGTCTCAAAGTGCTTAACAACAAGAATAATACAAACAATAAATATGAAATAACTCCCGACCGTAGACCCCCAAAAAAGCAAGCCAAGGAAAAACTCCCCGATGGGGAGAAAAACATAGGGCACACTGGCGACGTCTGTCATCGCGAGACTACGGGAACACTGGCGACGTGTGTCATCGCGAGACTACGGGAACATCATATTCTCTCCTCCCTTCCATTGACCTCCAGTCCCGTGTTCCCGTGCGTCTTCATTGCGCGCTGCCGCACAGAGGATCAGAGGAAATAACGGGACACAATTAAAAAAAAAAGCAAGAATGACAGGAACAGTATTCTTCTATGATTATCTATAGTGAACATGTGAGTAGAAACCCGGGAGGATTTCAGACGCATTCCTGTGTTGCGTTTGAGGTACCAGATTAACATTGTGGATGATGCGCATACAGACCATAATATACATCTATATGCAGTCTCGCTCAAATGATGGCTGAATTATTTAATCTACATCTGGCAGATTGAAGGTGCATGGCGACTTCTTTAGCATGAAATATGCGTCTGATGTGATAGTTATTTATCTGATGTAGTTATTAATATTACAGGTTATTTATCTGCTGCGATTTTAAAGATAGGCTGTCAGAGGATCTGCATCATTGAGACTTCTGATGCACGGAGAGAAAGGCGCACTGGAGATAAAACCGTCTGATTCTCTAAACCGTCGGACTCTTTAATGATTTAACAACAAGGATTTCACACAGCCAAAGATATGCAAGTCTCTTTGTCTTACATGTTCCACGCATGATCTTTGATCTCTGACCAAGACATCAGCGGCGACAGGATGAAAGCCCATGACCAGCCTCCACAATGTAGGTGGGCGGAGATGCACTGTCGGAGCACAGAGAGGAACACAGAGAGGAACACAGATGTGTCTCATCTGGTAGATTAGTCTGTGCATCATCACAACGCGGAGACTCCTCCTGAATTATCAGGTGATATCTTTTTCAAAGATACCGCTCCTCGGATTCCCGGACATCAACAACTTTAATGGCTTTTGTGTTGAGAAGATGGAGAGTGTTATTGGTGCTGAACGTGATTGCGGTGGCGGGGTTCATGACTTTCTGGGCCAAGTGCAACACGCGCACCGTCAAAGCCACCGGTCCAGACGCGTCGGGTGATGGGAAGAGACATTCCCGGTCCAACGGCACCGCTCAGGGTTCGAGCATCAGTCATGAGGTGTTGTTGAGGAGACTCGGGTCATTGGAGGACGTGGTCTACAGACAGCTTAATGGTACAGCACTCTACTCATTACCCACACTCTGAAGCCATAACAGTCTAGACTAGATGCACTTTCATTTCAATTTCACATTAATCATTTGGACAGCTTCTACCAAGCTCCATTCATAAGACTCTTCTAATAGGCTAATTAATTACATCTTCTCTTAATTACATCATCACATCTGATTGATGTTTTTGTCATTCAACTAATTAGCCCTTACTTGTAGGCTATGTGAAACATATAACAATATGATTTCAATAACCTGGTTAATAAAGTATGACTTATTGGTGACAAAATGTGATGATTCTCATCATTCATAAAGGTTGCAAAATATCCTACTGTTCTTGATTGTGTTTCGCAGGTCTGTCCAAGTCACTGGGCCTCATCGAGGGCTTCGGGGGTCGAGGTACGGGAGGTCTCCCCGCCACCCTGTCCCCAGCGGAGGAGGTTGATGCCAAAAACCTGAGGGAGAAGTACGGCTACAATGCCTTCCTCAGCGACAAGATCTCCCTGGACAGGACCATTCCAGACTACCGACCCAGCAAGTGAGTGTTCAAACCCACCGTAGCTGAAGCCTCCATGTTGTTTCTGTGCATTTGTGTTTTCCCCCAGATTAATCCAGGCTTTGATATAGATGTTCATGTCACAACATCACCTAATCGTCGGTAAGCCGCACGCACTGTATTGTCCATGCAGACGCATTAGCACCGTTTTGGTTTGGTTTGATTCCCTTTCCTGGATCTCAGCCACATCTCTGATTCATGTCCTAATCAGACGTGAGCACCATGGTGCTGTGGGCTGCTGTCCTCCACAGTGTTCATGTGTTCCAGTGCAGCCAGGATGTCGCCCCTCTCTCATTGGCTGATTACAGCCAGCAGATGTGTTGTCTTTTGCCGCCACTTAACTCTGCAGTCAAACAGACAAAAGAAAAACATCCTGTAGTATCTCTTTGATCCCGCACTCTCTCTCTTTTTTGTGGTGTCTTAATGCAGCTACCACCACACACATGCAAGGACGCACACACACACACACACACACACACACACACACTCACAATGCGTGTCCTGGCAAATGTGTGTGTGAGTGTGTGTGTGTGTGTGTGTGTGTACATGAGCGTGTGTGTGTGTGTGTGTGTGTGTGTGTACATGAGCGTGCGTGTGTGTGCGTGTGTGTGTGTGTTTCCATGCTCAACCCAACAGCTCCCTGATACCGTTATCTGTACGCAGAGTGCAGCATGTCTAGCGATGTCTCTTGAGAAAAAAGGTCCTCCATCTTTTCTCCCAATGCTGTGCTGGTTATTGGGCGACAACCCTATTCTAAACCCCCTGATGAGAAGCCCCTTGGCCCGGGGGGGGGGAGGGGGCTCTGCCACCAGCTGTGAAGCCTCCGGGGGGGGGAAACAGGAATCCACACTCTCATTTGTCATGTTGAGTTTTGTTTTTGCGAGATCAAAGAGGTACATGAAGTCTGTTGGGTGAGATATCTCTGCCTGGGCAACACAGCGTCACCGCCCAGCTCCTCTCCTGGTGTCTCTCTCTCTCTCTCTCTCTCTCTCTCTCTCTCTCTCTCTCTCTCTCTCTCTCTCTCTCTCTATCTCTCTCTATGCTCCATAGCAGAAGGAGCTAGAAGCCCTGAAACAGACTCATATCCCCCAATTCACACTTACTTTGTCTTACTTAGTCAAAAGAGGCTTCCTCAATATCCTCTTATTCATTTATTTTGCACATGCATTGATCACAAAACACTGGTTGTCTTCTAGTCTTCTGATCCAATCTGTCAAACTGAAAGCATGGATGAAGGCTTGTGGAGAAATCAGAGGACGGGCTCATTGTGATGCAGGGAATGAGATTAGTAATGCTATGAAACATGTGTGTTTGATACTATTCTTCATTCATTATCATTCCATGCATTACCATGAGCCCATCCTCCCATTTCTACCTCCGCCAGCCTCCCCTAGTAGCCTCAGCCTTCCTCACTCTGCCCTCCCTTCCTCTCATTAGGGCAGAATGGCAACCATACAAAGGCTGGTGTAAAAATAGCCCCTCTGTCACAGAGCAGCGAGTGAACGGGTGATGTGAGGAAAAGTGTGATTATGTTGACCAGGAAGAGAGGCACATGATTCTCTTTGAACCCTGAGAACAAAACTACAGAGCCCAGAGTAATGGGAAGACTTATCTATTGCTTTTGTCTGTTATCCACATTGCTTTTTTAAATCTGGCTTATGTCTTAAGGGTTTATGTCATTGTTGTTCTTCTTCTTTTCTTTTTTATATTCATTCAGATTTCCTTTTTGTTTCCCTTTTTCTGCTTTTATTTTGTTTAAGAATGATGTGACTGTGTCTGTCTGTCTGTCTGCCTGTCTGTCTGTCTGTCTGTCTGTCTGCCTGTCTGTCTGTCTGTCTGTCTGTCTGCCTGTCTGTCTGTCTGCCTGTCTGTCTGTCTGTCTGTCTGCCTGTCTGTCTGTCTGTCTGTCTGTCTGTGACTGTGTCTGTCTGTCTGTCTGTCTGTCTGTCTGGATGTGACTGTGTCTGTCTGTCTGTCTGGATGTGACTGTGTCTGTCTGTCTGTCTGTCTGTCTGTCTGTCTGGATGTGACTGTGTCTGTCTGTCTGTCTGTCTGGATGTGACTGTGTCTGTCTGTCTGTCTGTCTGTCTGGATGTGACTCTGTCTGTCTGTCTGTCTGTCTGTCTGTCTGCCTGCCTGTCTGTCTGCCTGCCTGTCTGTCTGTCTGCCTGTCTGTCTGTCTGTCTGCCTGTCTGTCTGTCTGTCTGTGACTGTGTCTGTCTGTCTGCCTGTCTGTCTGTCTGTCTGCCTGCCTGCCTGTCTGTCTGTCTGTCTGTGACTGTGTCTGTCTGTCTGTATGTGACTGTGTCTGTCTGTCTGTGACTGTGTCTGTCTGTCTGTCTGTCTGTCTGGATGTGACTGTGTCTGTCTGTCTGTCTGTCTGTCTGTGACTGTGTCTGTCTGTCTGGATGTGACTGTGTCTGTCTGTCTGGATGTGACTGTCTGTCTGTCTGTCTGGATGTGACTGTATCTGTCTGTCTGTCTGGATGTGACTGTGTCTGTCTGTCTGTCTGTCTGTCTGTCTGGATGTGACTGTGTCTGTCTGTCTGGATGTGACTGTGTCTGTCTGTCTGGATGTGACTGTGTCTGTCTGTCTGGATGTGACTGTGTCTGTCTGTCTGGATGTGACTGTGTCTGTCTGTCTGGATGTGACTGTGTCTGTCTGTCTGGATGTGACTGTGTCTGTCTGGATGTGACTGTGTCTGTCTGTCTGTCTGTCTGGATGTGACTGTCTGTCTGTCTGTCTGTCTGGATGTGACTGTATCTGTCTGTCTGTCTGGATGTGACTGTGTCTGTCTGTCTGGATGTGACTGTGTCTGTCTGTCTGTCTGTCTGGATGTGACTGTCTGTCTGTCTGTCTGTCTGGATGTGACTGTGTCTGTCTGGATGTGACTGTGTCTGTCTGTGTCTGTCTGGATGTGACTGTGTCTGTCTGTCTGGATGTGACTGTGTCTGTCTGTCTGGATGTGACTGTGTCTGTCTGTCTGTCTGGATGTGACTTTCTGTCTGGATGTGACTGTGTCTGTTTGTCTGGATGTGACTGTTTATGTTTGATGTAAAACCATCATGTATGATTATATGTGCAGAGGGAGAGTAGCCTATGTGACATGATGGTATGGCTGATCATCACTACATCATGTCTAGCTTTTGAATACTTTTATGTTCTGATGACAGTTGTGACTGATCACAATCTTGTCGGCTGGTGTTCAGGTGAATGAATGACCAGCATCATCACACATGATGGTTTTAAGTCGAGTCTAAACATGAACTTCAGTGACATTTGCTGTCAGACTGGGAGAAAGATATTATGTAGGCCTTATGATGATGGGAGGGTTTGAGTAAAAATTAAACAAAATATTCGATATGAGACAAGATTATTAATGCACTCACATCACATTTGCATCATATGTATCCATGTCCATGAGTCTTTTGGCATCATTGATAATGCTAACTAATGGTTGGTGATGCTTTGGTAATGCTAACTAGTGGTTGGTAATGCTAACTAGTGGTGTCTATCTCTCCAGGTGTAAGAAGGCGGGCTATCCCAGGGACCTTCCTCAGATCTCGCTCATCTTCATCTTCGTCAACGAGGCCCTGTCAGTGATCCTGCGCTCTGTCCACTCAGCTGTCAATCACACGCCCGCCCACCTGCTGAAGGAGATCATCCTGGTGGACGACAACAGTGACGACGGTTAGTGTCAACAGTTTAGATCTACACAATATTTTTTTTGTCAAAATTGAGTTTTTTAGGGTTAGGTGTTTATTAATGCCTGTGTGGAATGTAAAAACTTTGACGCTCGATATCTCTGAACTGCCCTAAACGGAGATAGAACCTTATCATTCTAAACGGAGATAGAACCTTATCATTCTAAACGGAGATAGAACCTTATCATTCTAAACGGAGATAGAACCTTATCATTCTAAGCTCACGATTTTCAATCAGTCATATCATATCAGTGGAGGTGAAAGCGGAGGACGGGCTCAGTGTAATGCGTGGAGTGGAATGAGCCCATCCTGGGATTTCTACCTCCACTAGCCTCCACTGCTTCATATGTGTTTATTATGTGACTGTAACTGGTGAGGTTTGAACTGGGGACCCCTTTGCATGGGACAGCTATTCAGCTATGGGTGCGTGCTACAGACATAAACCATTCTACCAAGAGATGGGAGGTTTCAAGCAGGACTACCTCCTCATCACAAGATCGTGATTCCAAATTACCTATCAGACCTGGGGCAGCTGTGTGCATATTAGACCGTTGAGTTAAAGTATTAGGTCTGAAAGAGCTAAAGTCTTCAGGTCTGAGTGACATGCATATTCATCCATCCATCCATCCATCCATCCCTCCATCCATCCCTCCATCCATCCATCCATCCCTCCATCCCTCCCTCCCTCCCTCCCTCCATCCATCCCTCCCTCCATCCATCCCTCCCTCCCTCCCTCCCTCCCTCCCTCCATCCCTCCCTCCCTCCCTCCCTCCCTCCGTCCATCCATCCATCCATCCCTCCCTCCGTCCGTCCATCCATCCATCCATCCAGCGTTTGAGAACAAGAACCTCATACCGACTGTGAAGCATGAGGGTGGAAATGTCCTGGTTTGGGGAAGTTCTTCTGCAGCATGTTTTGGATCCACTATGAATGCTTTATTGTATCAGAGGGTGCTTGAGGAAAATGTGAGACCATCTGTCCAGAACTTGATGCTGAAGCGGATGTGGACCATGCAACATGACTATGACCCAGAACATTCCAGTAAATCCAATGAGATGCTGTGGGCTCTGATCTGAAACAGGCTGTGTATGCAAGACACCCCTCCTTTCTTAAAAAATAACAACATATTTCATGCATTTTGTTTAATTATGATCCAAAATGCTAAGTTGAACCGCTATATCAATGCATACCCACAACATGACAAAGTACTCAGCATCGACAAAAGAGAATGAAGTCAACATGACGAAATACATTTCAGTGTTGTTGAGGTATTGAATTGTGTTTGTGAACGATGGTGTCACATCTGCCACCAGAGGCTGTGAATGGGATGTCTGTGTTTTATTTACTGGGTTACAAGGGTTTCTAAGGAGAGGGTGGCGGAAACAATGAGAGAAAGAGAGAGAGAGAGAGAGAGAGAGAGAGAGAGAGAGAGAGAGAGAGAGAGCAAGTCTGACTCAGATTCATAAAGGATGATAATTGTCTCACTACTTGCCTCTCTAGCCAGATATGATGAGTCTGGGGTTCATAATCAGAATACCCTTAAACGTTACGGCCGGTAACAAGAGCAGCTCACTAGACTTTTTGAATATTAATTATAGTCGGGAATCAATTATGCAAAAAACTAGTAAGAGTCATTTCCTGTCATGCTATACAGGTATGTGCGTCAGAAATTTGGCTGAATTCCTGTGGAGTGTTATCAACGATACATATCAAAATACTACTAACCCTAACCCTAAAACACATCAAATATGACTATACACACATCTATGAAACATTCAAATGTCATAATAGAAACACCTAGGAGAAAACAGGTGAGAAGAGTTCACAATGATTTAATCACCAACAGGCATGTAGTGTAAAGTGATAGCAGTTGATCTGGCTCGCAAACACAGATAGTCACACACAGATAGTCAAACACAGATAGTCAAACACAGATAGTCATTCACATGTAAATAAAATGTAGTGGTCATAAGTTTAGCAAACAGCTGTATTTCACACTAATAATGTTTTCTAAACAGTTTAATAATCAGAAGTCTTCAATTCCATCTACAAGAAAGCAAGGCAGTGGGAGAGGGCGGGTAAGAGAAAGAAGTGTGAGAGGCAAAGAATGAGAGACGTAGAAAGCTGGGGACAGAGACAGAAAGGAGGGAGGGAGAAAGGGAGAGAGTGAGTGGGAGTGAGAAAAAGAGGGAGAGACAGTCCAATCTCCCTCCACTCCTGGCAGGGCAGAGGGCCAGTCATCCATCACTGAGGGGGAGAGGGAGGAGAGGAGAGGTGGAGATGGAGAGGTGGAGATGGAGAGGGAAGAGAGGAGAGGGAAGAGAGGAGAGGTGGAGATGGAGAGGGAGGAGAGGAGAGGTGGAGATGGAGAGGGAGGAGAGGAGAGGTGGAGATGGAGAGGGAAGAGAGGAGAGGTGGAGATGGAGAGGGAGGAGAGGAGAGGTGGAGATGGAGAGGGAGGAGAGGAGAGGTGGAGATGGAGAGGTGGAGATGGAGAGGTGGAGATGGAGAGGTGGAGATGGAGAGGTGGAGATGGAGAGGGAAGAGAGGAGAGGTGGAGATGGAGAGATGGAGATGGAGAGGGAGGAGAGGAGAGGTGGAGATGGAGAGGTGGAGATGGAGAGGGAGGAGAGGAGAGGTGGAGATGGAGAGATGGAGATGGAGAGGGAGGAGAGGAGAGGTGGAGATGGAGAGGTGGAGAGGAGAGGTGGAGATGGAAAGGTGGAGATGGAGAGGTGGAGATGGAGAGGTGGAGATGGAGAGGGAGGAGAGGAGATGTGGAGATGGAGAGGTGGAGATGGAGAGGTGGAGATGGAGAGGGAGGAGAGGAGAGGTGGAGATGGAGAGGGAGGAGAGGAGAGGTGGAGATGGAGAGGTGGAGATGGAGAGGGAGGAGAGGAGAGATGGAGATGGAGAGGTGGAGATGGAGAGGTGGAGATGGAGAGGGAGGAGAGGAGAGGTGGAGATGGAGAGGTGGAGATGGAGAGGGAGGAGAGGAGAGGTGGAGATGGAGAGGTGGAGATGGAGAGGGAGGAGAGTAGAGGTGGAGATGGAGAGGGAGGAGAGGAGAGGTGGAGATGGAGAGGGAGGAGAGGAGAGGTGGAGATGGAGAGGTGGAGATGGAGAGGTGGAGATGGAGAGGTGGAGATGGAGAGGTGGAGATGGAGAGGGAGGAGAGGAGAGGTGGAGATGGAGAGGTGGAGATGGAGAGGGAGGAGAGGAGAGGTGGAGATGGAGAGGCATGCAAACACATACACACACCCTCTTACTGTCTTACTGTCTGCAGTACTCCTCGCAGCCACACGGTGGCGTACCCATAACTCACTGTGTCTGGCAGTGTCAAACAAGGCCTGAGTGGATGTGTGTGCGTGTGTGTGTGTGTGTGTGTGTGTGTGTGTGTGTGTGTATTACCAATGCGTGTACAACCAACCAACCATCCAACCCTGCGCTGTTCTGAGATGTTAGAAAGTACTTGAGTGCCCAGGGGCCATGAAAAGAGATTCATCTCAACTCTCCTGTGTGTGTGTGTGTGTGTGTGTGTGCCTGTGTGTGTGTGTGCCTGTGTGTGTGTGTGCCTGTGTGCATGTGTCTGTTTGTCTGTGTGAGTGCATGTGTCTGTCTGTGTGTGTGTGTGTGGCTGTGTGTGTGCATGTGTCTGTCTGTGTGTGTGTGTGTGTGTGTGTGTGTGTGTGTGTGGGTGTGTGTGTGGGTGTGTGTGTGCGTGGGTGTGTCTGTGTGTGTGTGTGCATGTGTGTGTGTGTGTTCACAGAGCAACTGAAAGGCCCGTTGGAGGAGTATGTGAACAAGCGGTACCCAGGTCTGGTCCAGATCGTGAGGAACCAGAAGAGGGAGGGGCTGATCCGGGCTCGCATCGAGGGCTGGAAGGTGGCCAGCGCCGAGGTGACGGGGTTCTTCGATGCCCATGTGGAGTTCACTCCCTCCTGGTAGGTCTATCATCCCAGTCCCCTCACCTCAACAAACACATTATATAGATATATATCTTTTTTCATTATCATATTTTTATTTGAGATAGTTCAACCGTCCGTATTGTACGGAGCCCCCCTGGGGTGAAATGGCAGAAAAAAAATATTTGATGTGTGAATCCGTTCCCTCAATTTAGTAATCCGTTAGGGTTAGGGTTATGGTTAGGGCTAGGCCCTACGAGCCAGAACGATCGCAAGGATTCTAACCCTAACCCTAATCCTTGCGATCGTTCTGGCTGGTAGGGCCTAGCCCTAACCATAACGAATTACTAAACCGAGGGAATGGATTCACACATCAAATATTTTTTTTCTACCATGAGTTAGGGTTCGGGGTTTTGTAGCCTCATTCTATAATTTATACCAGTGGTATTCAAGCCCCCCCCCCCTAGTCTGAGCCCCTCTTAACTCTGTCATAGCACTAGGCTATTTACCATACCTGATTAAAAGGCATGCCAGTCTGAAGTCATAGAATCATATCAGCTGTTATGCTCTGTACTATGCCTTGCTCATGATAGTAATAAGTAGGCCTGGGGAGGCTGGTGGAGGTAGAACTCGGAGGACAGGCTCATTGCAATGCATGGGATGGAATGAGGAATTGTTTCAATCACGTTTGTTTGATACTATTCCTCATTCCGTCCCATGCATTACAATGAGCCTGTCCTCCGAGTTCTACCTCCACCAGCCTCCCCAGGCCTGCTTATTACTATCATGAGCAAGGCATAACACAGAGCACAACAGCTGATATGATTCTATGACTTTATACTGGCATGTAGTGGCATCATGTTTGATTGATTGATTGATTGATTGAGAATGTTTATTTTGGTCCCTTATACAATTCACAATACATATATTAAAAAATGTACACAGTCACAAATGCGTACCAGGACCAAAAAGGTGTAGGCTGAAGCCATGGCTTATTGCGCCTACCCTTTTTCTTTTCTTTTTTTCTTTCCCCATGAGTGCATAATCAAAAACAACAACAACAAAATTTCACTTGCGCATCTTAACAGAAAACTCAAAAGTACCAAACAAAAAACGATATGAATGCGCCTACCCTTCACATGTAGTGCTTACATACAGTATAAACACCAAAGTTAACAGACATAAGAGCAACCCAGAGATACTCCCTGCGGAGAAGTAACTCTTTGAGTCTTTTCAAAAAGACTAATTAAGTCCAACTCGTAAGAACTTAAAGGGACTGACTTGACTGACTTATAGGAGCGAGAAAATGAGGGGAGATCTTAAGAATACCATCTGTCTGTTTGTGTGTCTGTCTGTCTGTCTGTCTGTGTGTCTGTCTGTCTGTCTGTCTGCCTGTCTGTCTGTATGTCTGTCTGTCTGTCTGCCTGTCTGTCTGTCTGTCTGTCTGTTCTGTCTGTCTGTCTGTCTGTCTCCTTCTGCCAGGGCTGAGCCGGTTCTGACCCGAATCAAAGAGAACCACAAGAGGATCATCTTGCCCTCCATCGACAACATCAAACACGACACGTTTGAGCTGGAGCGCTACGAGAACTCGGGCCACGGTTACAACTGGGAGCTGTGGTGCATGTACATCAACCCCCCCAAGCAGTGGTGGGACGACGGGGACACCTCCGCACCCATTAGGTACACACACACACACACACACACACACACACACACCTCCCATTAGGTAAACACACACACACACACACACACACACACACACACACACACACTCTAGGTCCACTCACATCATTCCATCGCCTCGACCACAGACTACAGAAACCCCTTGAACACTTCAACTTTTGGCAGAACAACAAATTGTTTGTTCGGGTTGTTCTTAGCTTAAAGGGACACTTCCCCAGTTTTTTTAACATTATATTTATAATCTCCAGAACTCCTGCTATGATTGGCTGCTCCTTCGTGGCCAACCGGGACTACTTTGGGGAGCTGGGTCTGCTGGACTCTGGCATGGATGTCTACGGAGGGGAGAACATAGAACTGGGGATCAGGGTTTGTCTGTTTCTTCTTCTCGCTATGCTAAAGTAGAGCGCTAGTCCTAGAGGAGAGGTCCTCTCTGTGTGGAAAGCCCTATGACCCCGACTGTGAGAGAGAGAGAGAGAGAGAGAGAGAGAGAGAGAGAGAGAGATACAGAGAGAGAGAGAGAGAGAGAGAGAGAGAGAGAGAGAGGGGGACAGAGAGAGAGAGAGAGAGAGAGGGGGACAGAGAGAGAGAGAGAGAGAGGGAGAGAGAGACAGAGAGAGAGAGAGGGGGACAGAGAGAGAGATACAGAGAGAGAGAGAGATACAGAGAGAGATACAGAGAGAGAGAGAGAGAGGGGGACAGAGAGAGGGAGAGAGAGGGAGAGAGAGACAGAGAGAGAGAGAGGGGGACAGAGAGAGAGAGAGAGAGAGTGAGTCAGGGTAATGGAGATAAATAGGACAGAGAGAGAGAAGCTAGATCTTGTTTGTGTGTCACTCACACACAGGGGGGGGGTATGTGAGTCAGGGAGGCTGGTGGAGGTAGAAATCGGAGGACAGGCTCATTGTAATGCATGACATGGAAAAGGAATTGTATCAGACAGTCCAGTTTGACACCATTCCTCATTCCATTCCATGCATTATGTTACAGACTTGTATGTTTTGCATTACCTTTTCTTTAAAAGGTACCCTTTTTGTCTAGTTGTCAATAAGTGCTCGCACCACACCCATGGTGGTTATGTTATTGTTACATCTACTAGCAGAGTGGATGTAGGCAGGAGGTTGCACTCTCCCTCCCTAGTGGCCAACATCTCAGGGAGAGCGTAACACATCACAATGAACATCTCAGGGAGAGCGTAACACGTCACAATGAACATCTCAGGGAGAGCGTAACACGTCACAATGAACATCTCAGGGAGAGCGTAACACGTCACAATGAACATCTCAGGGAGAGCGTAACACATCACAATGAGCCTGTCCTCTGATTTCTACCTCCACCAGCCTCTGCTGATGTAGTTGGGTTATGTCTGTACTTATGTCTGTACTTATGTCTGTACTTGTCTGTATGTCTGTACTTGCTTTTATGTGTTTCTGTGTGTCAGTGTAGCACAGTGCTTTTCCCCTTAAGAGCATCTGCTTGTTCATGTTTATACATCATTTCTTTGTGTAAATGTATAAACAACTTAATAAATAAATCTCATCAACCTACTATGCTGTCTTGTTCCTGCCAACGTGCACTACCAGGTGTGGCTGTGTGGGGGCAGTATGGAGGTGCTCCCCTGCTCCAGGGTGGCTCACATCGCCAGGATGAAGAAGCCCTACCACAGCAACATCGCCTTCCACACGCGCCGCAACGCCCTGAGGGTGGCCGAGGTCTGGATGGACCAGTACAAGTCCAACGTCTACCTGGCCTGGAACATCCCCATGGAGGTGGGTTGTTGAACATTCCATGGAGGTGGGTTGTTGAACATCCCCATGGAGGTGGGTGGTTGAACATCCTCATGGAGGTGGGTGGTTGAACATCCCCATGGAGGTGGGTGGTTGAACATCCCCATGGAGGTGGGTGGTTGAACATTCCCATGGAGGTGGGTGGTTGAACATTCCCATGGAGGTGGTGGTGGTCTAGTGGATAGTGAGTTGGACTTGTGATCGGAAGGTTGTGAGTTCAAATCCCGCCTGAAACCACACCACTACTAGTGTGCCCTTGAGTAAGCCCTCAGTTACTCCAGGGGGAATGTCCCTGTAATTCGTAATTGTAAATCGCTTTGGATTAAAAGCGTCTGCTAAATGGCAAAATTAACTAATTAATAAATTAGGTGGGTTGTTGGTTGTTGAACATCCTCATGGAGGTGGGTTGTTCTCTGAGTAGGAGACAACTTACAAAGGCTCTCCCATAGTAGCTCTTGAGGGGGCCGAGGAAAAGAATCCAACTTTGTGCGTACGACTGTCTGTGCAACCACTATGCAACAATTGCAAATAATATTCTATCTATATATATCTCACCCTCTTTCGGAGTAATCAGAATGGTGAAACAAAGCACTTGGGAGCAACACACACTACAGCGTTTTCTTCAACAGCTTCTCATCGTTGTTATCTTCCCTGTTCCAGAACCACGGGATAGACTACGGGGACCTGTCCCAGCGGGTCGCTCTGAGGAACTCTCTCCAGTGTAACAACTTTGAGTGGTACCTGGACAACGTCTACCCGGAGATGAGGCGCTACAACAACACACTGTTCTACGGAGAGGTGAGGTCCACTCTGGACAGGGCTGTCAAACAAGGGCTATACACTATGGGGCAGTTTCCTGAGCAGAGATTAAGCGTAGTCCTCGACTAAATCACACTTTCAGCGGAAAATGTCCGTTGAGGATGCTAGGACGAGGATTAGGATTAGTCTGTGTCCAGGAAACCAGCCCCACGTGTTCAACAGAGACAGGCCGTCAAACAAAGGGTTAACAAAAACTGTACATCAGCTATATACGTATAGGCCTATCTGTGTATCAGCTATATATAGGCCTAGCTGTATATGGCTATATTTTAACAGTGTAAAAACAGTGGCAGCACTATGGTTTGTGTCCGAAATGTTAGTGTTCATGTTAGTGTTCATGTTAGTGTTCATGTTAGTGTTAAACCAGAATGTTAGTGTTAATGTTAATGTTAGTGTTAAGGTTAGTGTTAATGTTAGTGTTAAGGTTAGTGTTAATGTTAGTGTTAATGTTAGTGTTCATGTTAGTGTTAATGTTAGTGTTAATGTTAGTGTTAATGTTAGTGTTAGTGTGAAATGTTAGTGTTAGTTAAATGTTAGTGTTAATGTTAGTGTTAAGCCAGAATGTTTCAGTGCACCTAAAGGCACTTGACCTGTGCATTGTCATGAATACGCCTGTTTTACCACTACTGCCCCACCTGAGACCATGACAAGAAGCACTTCAGCTCTGTGAGATATATTTACGTATATATATTAATATATATTCACCACCAGTTACCACTGACACAAATTGTCGCCTGCGTCTGGACTCAACAGAGATGATATGATATGTTCTAACAGCCCAGAGAGACAGGCTCATGATCCAGTTCATCTATCCGTTGGTTTGATACCTCTTTCTGTCTGTCTGTCTGTCTGTCTGTCTGTCTGTCTGTCTGTCTGTCTGTCTGTCTGTCTGTCTGTCTGTCTGTCTGTCTGTCTCTGTCTGTCTGTCTGTCTGTCTCCCTCCCTGTGTGTCTGGGCAGATACGTAACACCAAAGTGACCAACCTGTGTGTGGACCAGGGAGAGAGGGAGAACCACACGGCCACGCTGCACCCCTGCCATGGCTGGGGACCTCAGGTGCTGACTGATGCATCACCCAGGGGAGGCTGGGGGAGGCCAGGGGAGGCTGGGGGAGGCAGGGGAGGCTGGGGGAGGCAGGGGAGGCTGGGGGAGGTGGAGGCCAGGGGAGGCTGGGGGAGTAGAACACAAGGGGAGGCTGGGGGAGTAGAACACAAGGGGAGGCTGGGGGAGGTAGAACACCAGGAGAGGCTGGGGGAGGCAGGGGAGGCAGGGGGAGGTGGAGGCCAGGGGAGGCTGGGGGAGGCAGGGGAGGCTGGGGGAGGTGGAGGCCAGGGGAGGCTGGGGGAGGCAGGGGAGGCTGGGGGAGGCAGGGGAGGCTGGGGGAGGTAGAACACCAGGGGAGGCTGGGGGAGGTGGAGATCTGAGGACAGGTTCATTGTGATGTAGGAACGGAATGAGGAACGTTATTGAACATGCGTGTTTGGTACCGTTCTTCATTCTATTCCATCCATTACAATAAGTCCATCCTCAGATTGTTTACCTCCACCAGCCTCCCCTCAACAGACTGTATGGCAATTAGAGATGACTCCATAGACCCTGACACTGGACTGCAGCTGTAATGTGTATTGAGATTATAATGTAGACTGTAGATTGTGTGGAGAATGAAGAAGGAGTCCTGGAAATGTTCTCAAAACATTCACACAAGAGACGTTCACTTCAGAACCCCAACTCAAATGTAAAAGTGCTACAGACTGAGCTGATTTATTTAGTTGATAAGATCAATTCACACGTGGATCATAACAGACTAAAGCAGATTATAACAGACTAAAAGTGGATTCTAACAGACTAAAAGCAGATTATAACAGACTAAAAGTGGATTATAACAGACTAAAGCAGATTATAACAGACTAAAAGTGGATTATAACAGACTAAAGCAGATTATAACAGACTAAAGCAGATTATAACAGACTAAAAGTGGATTATAACAGACTAAAAGTGGATTATAACAGACTAAAAGTGGATTATAACAGACTAAAAGTGGATTATAACAGACTAAAGTGGATTATAACAGACTAAAGAAAGCAAATAGGACATTTTACTACCTACAGTATTCAGTATGACTAGCTAGGGTACCTGACCTGAATAATTGAATAACAACAAGAAGCAGACTGACACCCAGCGACAGTAACAGTGGTGTTATACCTCAGTACGTACCCTGTAGCTGATATCACTCCACTGTCAACATATAACTATAGGTCATAAACAACACCATGTCTGGAAATCATATTTTGTTACCAGTCTTTAAATGGGAACTGATATGAAATTATTCAAAAATTAGTTTCAATAAATGTGTTCAAAGTGAATTGAAAATGGAAACAACTTGTCCTCCATAGAGACAATAATCACTTCTGTAGTTCACAGGTCGACCTGTCCCCCAGACATTAGATAGTGAGACGTAGGTATTAGCATTTGTTAAATAAAACCAACATCTTAAACCAAACACAGGTTAAGAATACTCTTTTAAAAAGCATCCTCACTGGATAATCTCCATTCTGAGGACTATTTAGTCCAGAGGCTTAATCTGTATCCAGGACATTGGCCAGTGCCAGGTCTCCTTGTAAAAGAGATATGTTTAACTCAACGGGTCTTCCTGGATGAATTCAGATTAAATCAAATACATTTGTGATGATTGTTGACTTGTTTCCTGAGTGTCTCTCTGTGTGTCCTCCCAGCTGGGCCGGTACACCACGGAGGGCCAGTTCTTCCTGGGTCCGCTGGGCAGCACCGGGGAGGACACGCGCTGTCTGGTGGACGACCAGGTCAGCAGCTTCCCTCAGCTGCTCAACTGTGACAAAGTCTCCAACACCAAGCAGAAGACCTGGCACTTCTCTCAGGTTAGTGTCCGTGGACATGACTGTCATGGTGGGCTGTGTGTGATGTCATCCTATAAGATGTCATGTAATGTAAAGCACTGCCTGTCCTCTCCCATACAGACAAGGCTGATGTGAGTGAATAATGACATAACAAAAACATTACAGCTGACTGGCGACACTGTTGGGCTGTAATTTGTAATTTCAGCCAATGAAAAAACGGATGCAAGTCAAACGTTTCTGTACTGTATTTTTATTTATTTATTCATTTAAAGAAACCAAAAAGTAATCTTTCCTTCTTCTAGCATTGTGACTGCCAATGGCCCCTGGTCCTATTTTTGTTTTGTTATGATGACTGATGTCATATGTCATAATCATGATGTATAGATTATTCACTTACTCGAGACCAGGGCCCTATTCCACGAAGTGCGATTAGAACTAATTCAGACTTGTTTTCATAATTCGTGATAATTTCAGCTCGAGTTCCGTCGCTACCAGGTTTGTTCCATGAATGTGACTCAAATAATTCACTGTTTGGTTGCTATGAAACCAATCCTTCAGAACAGGTTTACGGTCTGGTTTAAGTTAGACGTGTGTCAAAAATGTCTCACAGGCGGAAACTAAGTTCAGAAAGACAGTTCCGTCAGGTGTCTTTTTGCTAGCAAATGTTTTGGTACAATATGAATATCAATATATATATTTATAGAACGCAATACAGCCTGCAATGTCCTCAAATTTAGCATACATCTCTCCCATTATTACTTTACTTTTACACAGGCAGTTTCTCCGTGCCCCCCTTGAAGCTGGAGAGGCGCGCCTCACACTTTGAAAACCCTCTAGAGCTCTAGAGTCTAGACAAATGTGACACATTCTAATGCTTTGGTCCTCATGTCAGGATCCGATGTAATGATCAGACTTTTCTTTCGAAAAATGTGAATACATTTCCGTGTTGAAAAATGACAATGAAAATCAATGACACATCGCTAGTCAACTAACACAGCTTGTTTTGTGAGCCTGCTAACAATGTTATAGTTAACTAGGTAGCAGTGGGGATTACTCACCCAATCCATTGCATTGTTGTATTTTGGCTTGACTAGCAAGTTTGTGTTGTGATTGTCAACAACGTTGAAACGTAGTTCCGTGTTTCAAAAGAAAAGTCTGAAAATGTTGATTGGTTGTCGACATGCGGACCAAATGATCAGACTGTGTCACATGTACTTGTTGTAAGTCGCTTTGGATAAAGGCGTCTGCTTAATGTAAAAAAATAAAAAATAAGTAAATGTAGGCGTAGGCCATTAGCCATTTGTGTGTGGTGAAATGACCACAACGCTGAAGCTCTGTCTCGTCTGCGTTCAGATGGGAGGAGTATTAATAGAGTTCATGACAAGATCAAGATCTGGCCTTGAAAATAGCATGAATATTTCAGAGACACTCTACTGCCCCTGGCCAGGCGCACTGCCATTAAAAGATAGCCCAGAGTGTCTGGCTGCTGAATCCTCATAGAATATCATAGCAAGTGATAAATGGACAGCACTCCAACTCATAAACTTCAAATCATAATATTTAATGAACTTTAAATAATAATATTTGATTGCACATGTATTAAATATTATGATTAAGTTTAATAATTTAAGTGCTGTCAGCTTTTTATTTGCTATACTATAGTGCAGACAGCAGACACTTTTCTCTATCACTCTCTTTGTAGTGTACGTGAGAGTAGGTTCTAGTACAGGGGAGGCTCGTAGACACAGAAACCTGAGGCCTCCACCAACCTCCCCTGTTCTAGTACACAACATTTACATTTACATGTTTGGCATTTAGCAGACGCCTTATTCCAAAGCGACTTACAATCGATACATTTGACTAAGGAAGTGAATCATCAGTCCACCAGTCGTAGCAGGAAGAGTAATCTAGCTCAGGCCAGGGGCCATTGGCAGTTGTCGTGATAGAAGAAGAAAGAACGTTTATTTGTATTTTTTATATAACATGTCGTGAGCTTAGAATGATAAGGTTCTATCTCCGTTTAGGGCAGTTCAGAGATATTGAGCGTCAAAGTTTTTACATTCCATTATGTTTTGTGAGATGGAACCTTTGTATTTTATTAATTACTAACTAAAAGATGTCAACATTTTAAAAATAACACCACACAGGCATTAATAAACACCTAATGGATCAGATTATGTAAAAAACTCAATTTTGACAAAAATGGAGATAGAACCTTATAATTCTAACGTCACGATGTAGTAAAGTTGCTTGCTTTGTGCCGGTGGTCCTTGGCCTCCCCTTGGGGCCCCCCGGCTGCCCCGTGTGCCTGGTCTGTTCCGCCGCCGGGGCACCTGCTTGGCGGTCCTTGTGCGGGGCCTCTTTGGTCTGTGCTTGCTTGGCTGGGCCGGGTGTGCTGGTGGTGGGGCGGGCTGGGTGTGTGGGGCGGCGGGGGCTCCCCGGGGGGGGGGGGGGGGGGCCCACCGCTGGGTACTGGTAGGCAAACTGGCTAGTAGTCGCTCTATGTGTAGAGGGCTGCAAGGGAATTTTCCTGGCTACATAGTGTACAGGTTTTTACTTTTGCCTGCTCGCGGCTCTGTCAGTATTGATTGATTGATTGACTGATTGACTGAAAATGTTCATTGTGTGAAGCGCATTGAGTTGCATCTTGTAAGAAATGCGCTATACAAATAACATTTGATTTGATTTGATTTGATTTAAATGAGAACATTCTCTCCCCGTCCCTCAGAACGAATCGATCATCAACCGGGCCACGGAGCGCTGTCTGGAGGTGGTGCCGGCCAACGTTTACTTCGGACACATGCTGGTCCTGCAGTCCTGCTCAGGCCAGAGGTGGAACATCAAGAACACCATGAGGCAGTAAACCAGCCTCTCAGCCAATCAGCTGTCTGGATCTCTCTCCCATATTACGGATGTCAAGACGACATTAACTTAAACCCTGACAGAGAGAGAACAAAGGAAGATGAACGGGGGAGCAGCGGGACTATGAACAAGGACAGGACATGTGGTGTGATGTCATTGTGATGTCATTGTGATGTCATTTCCGCATCAGCAAGAGAAGGAGACGTATGTATGTATGTAGCCAGAGACTTTGGACTGCTACAGTGGAGGTTTGGGAGTTTGGC
This sequence comes from Nansenia antarctica, assembly GCF_963989245.1. NCBI lineage: Eukaryota > Metazoa > Chordata > Actinopteri > Argentiniformes > Microstomatidae > Nansenia > Nansenia antarctica. The sequence continues at coordinate 25,955,478 of NC_137692.1, read as the reverse complement.
CCTTTAGCACACTTGACTCTCAGCGAGGGGGTATTTTAACTCTTGGTCGGCTGTATCCTATTGGAGCATTGTTTGTTTGATCCAAATTCAATAGCTGTTTGATGTGCCATGTATGTCTATAACCAACTGCCACCTCCACTCCCATTCTGGGCATTTAAGTACAAAGTTAAAATAATTTAAACTTGATAAACCTAAACGGTTTACTTTTGGGTTATTGGTAAATCATAAACGAACTGTGTCATGTTGTAAGAAAACAAATATTTTAATTGGCAACACATTTATTCATCATTTATGGTCATTTTATTCATTGTGTAAGATGTGGCTGTTTTCATATATGGTGAAAAACATCCTGGTGACCTTCATAGACCAGCATATGTTGCTTGATGAAAAGCGAATAAGATTTCATTATACAGGTTTATTGAGAATGTTGTGGATTAATTCATTTTGTACCTTTTCATGTTAATTCAAGGACTATGGACTATTTAAAACATACTTTAGAAAACATTCTGTAGCACCAGATACATTAAGTAGCATGACCTGTTGATATGCACATGGGAAAACTGATTTCCACAATTCTAAATGTATAGAGCTAGTTTCTCCTCAACTGGTGAGTCATAGTTTTCCATACTGAGTGCCATATAGAAGACAACCTAAATGAAGATGAACTTGCTAAATGAACTTGAAGCACTTTTTGAACAATGTAATGGAACTGCGGGCTGTGTACATGAATGGAATATGTAAATGATGGAATAGCGCACAAATGTATAGGTCCAAGCTGAATTGTGTTATGGCCAGTATTGTTATTATGTATCAGATGTCATATTCAAAAAACATTTTTCAAGATTGTCTTCCAATAAACTGCTGGTCTGCTGGTTTGTATGTATCAATATGAAAACATGTATCAATATGAAGAAAAGAAAAGATTTACAGTACAGTAAGTGATTACCACATTGTTGAGTTCAATTCAGAATTCTGAAACTAATAGAATAGAATATTCATCTATTCAGTATTTCTGAATGTGATCGTGGTGGAGAGAAATGAAGCCATAAACACACAAGCAGGCAGCTGAACACAGCTTCTCTCTGCCTCTTCAAACACACAAAGAATGTGAAGAAAATGATGAATCCAATACAATGTGCTTCTTCATGAGACTCATTCACATTGTGATGCTGCAACAACACTCACTGTGAGAAATACCAGTAGACAATAGACATTAACAGTCATTGATGATGACTGAGATAAGAGCGGCTAGATTAGGACAAACATATGTTACATGCAACATAGAGCAAACGCACACAGATGAACACAGACTCTTTCTCACGCAGAGGCAAACGGACTCATTGTACAGTGTACAGATATACACAGCAAAACATGCACGCACGCACGCAGGCACGCACACAAACTCCACCTTGTGGTCTTAGTGGCAGACATACTGTTGGCGGAGGTCATCAAGACTTGAGACTTCTGATGATGTAATACAAAAAGTCTATATTTTTTGGGGAAAAAAATAAACCAACACACTACAGAGTTTACCAAAAAATGTTTTTATTGCATAAATGCTTTTCCATTTACTTTTGTACAGATTCCATTATTTACAGAGACAATATCCAGGCTATTCTTAATATAACAACTCTTGCCTACAAGTCTACATGTTTAAATTATGTGCATGCATTTGTTTACATGTATTTGCCTGTGTGTGTATTTCCATGTGTTTTGTTGACATATCAGGTATGTACAGTGTTTATACAGAACAGATATGTGCGATTCAACCACCATGCTACTGAAGTACCGCCGTGTGGCTGTGTGGTCCATCCATCCTCATCTCAACTCAGTATCAACACATGCTTTGACTGTGTGAAGACAGGTGCAGTTCACCTGTAGCTGTCTTACCATAGTCTCACATCCAGCCTCAGGTAGCTCTGACACACTGGGGACGCAGGTACTCTGACACACTGCGGCTGCTGGGACATACTATTACTCTTAGGTACACTGCATTTTGGGGTTGTGTTCAAAAAGAGAATCCACAATTCTACACCAGTTTTATACTGTAACAACTGTGAACTGTGAGAAAGGTGAGAGTTCTGCTGACTTGGTGCATTGAGCCTTTTCTATCCAGTGTAGCTGACAACATTTAAGACAATATTACACATCAGTGCTCTGATTCTGACATAGAACAGAGAAGATCTGAGATGTTCAAACATGAATGTAGACCTTCATAAACCATCCTTTCATTTAAAAAAGGGATATTTTCTGCCACGGGCCAGAACTATACTCCCATAAATGGAATGAATGGTCTTTATTGTCATTGCTACAGTACAGGTACCAAACAACGACATTTAGGAGGGGTGGCTCCCCTGGTGTTAGGAAAGGGATTTTTTTTTTTTAGAACATTTTAGAAAAAGCATAAAATCACAAGAAGGTAAGGAGCTGGTAAATACAGTTTGTTTAAATATGTTTTCACAAACAATGAAGTTCCACCAACAATTTTGGCCGAACCTTTTACACAGATAAGATACAGATGTAAGAATCCTAAATACATTTCAACATTTTAATTTTAATTTAATTAATTTTGCCATTTAGCAGACGCTTTTATCCAAAGCGACTTACAATTACGAATTACAGGGACATTCCCCCTGGAGTAACTGAGGGCTAAGTGCCTTACCCAAGGGCACACTAGTAGTGGTGTGGCTTCAGGCGGGATTTGAACTCACAACCTTCCGATCCCAAGTCCGATCCCAAGTCCAACTCACTATCCACTAGACCACCACTACCACCACTACCCCCTATAACATTTAAATGCCTGATGATAAACTCTGAATATTCAGCAGCAGACAGACACGCCCACGCTAATCTCATGTAATAAACGAGGAGTCTGTGACACATGTTAGACACTACAGCAAGAGCACATATACATTTTTGTATTACAAAAAATACCACATTAGTCTTAGTCTAACCTCTAGGTGGCACTCTTGTACAAGTTTGAGACTGTTCACTGTCCTTTCTGTTCATCAGGCTGGTTCGACAGTACAGTGCAAAAGGGTTCTGAACCCAGCAACACAACAGACTCTTCCTGCCGAATATACACATTAATACGCATTGTTCTTTTTCTTTTTCTTTTAACAGAAAAGGTGTCCATTTTGTTTCTCAGTACAACTCTGCTGAGTTCTATGGCTTTGGCCAGAGGGTGAGGTGGGGGGTATAGGGGGGGGTCATCCCTATGTTCCCCGGGTCCTATGTTCCCTGGGTCCTATGTTCCCCGATTTATGTTCCCCGATAATAATTAAATTAGGCCAATATTAATAATAATAACAACAACATAGGCCTACTGGACAACATAATAACCTCCTCCTGATTATTTGTTTGAAAAGTGCTATCCAAATAAAGGTGCATAAATGCAAAAATCAAACAAAAAAAGGGAACAAAAGTCTACCCCTTTCGATCTAGCCCATAAGGACGCTACGGCTGACAGCCCTCCAGTACGAAGCCAGATGTCTGAGGCCCTGAATATTTGTTCTTTCAGCCTCAGTAGACGGGCCTCCAACATAGGACCCGGGGAACATAGGACCCTTTTTCGGAAGCGGGGAACATAAGACCCTTTTTCGGAAGCGGGGAACCGGGGAACATAGGACCCGGGGAACATAGGTACGCTCCCTATAGGGGTGTATAGGGAGGTGTTTGCTGTGTGTTGTGGTGCAGCAGATGCCCCTGGGTTGCAGTGCTCCTCGCAAGCACCTCTAACCTGTTTAAGCAAGAGCGTCCCACAATCATGCGCATACATACTGTAGAATATCCAACACCTTAGACACGACATGGGGAATATATTTACAGATGGTGACTCGATCGCATGCATTAGATATTATATAAGCAGACCTCAGAAAAAACTGAAGGTGGTTTAAATACCGTCTCATAACCATGAGAGTCAATAGAGGAGTTCAAAAATACCTCCAGAGGAATGGTGTTATTAATTACCCCCAATGGTCTCGTCCCATTGATCAATCAGACCACCCTATGGTTGGTGAGACAGTGCAAATGCTTGTTGGTGTAGTTAGAATAGTATAGCCTATCAGTAGTGTCAGAGAGAGAGAGAAACAAAGCCCCCAACTGTTCTTAACATGGATCATTCAGACAAGCTGTTCAGACTGAAAACCTCTATCACATCTTACAGTGTTTCTCTATCGCTTTAACACTTTAACATCGGAACCTCAAACACAACGACCAAAACCTGAAACTGGTGTATTTTATCTCACACCAATTCTTCACTATGACAAACACATGTCTTGCTAATTACTCATTTTGCAGCTCTAACCCACACAGTTAACAAAACACTACATACAATTCTCTACATTTGGCACAATCTTCCTTGCTAAAATCTCTTGTGTTCACATGGAAAACACACGACCATTCAGAAACTCAAACCACCAATCACACAATCACACTCCTCATATGGGCAAACACCTGTTGCTTTTGAATTAGCAATCATAGCTTTAACAATAAAAGGGCCAAAGATGAGCTCTCATGTGTTGACATATCTGAAGTATATCAGGGCTGGATTCGTCATGCCAGGTCTTGTGGCCTTTGTGTACAGTATATGCAGAAGGCTTATTTTCTTTTTCTATTGTTTGTTCTGTATGAAGAACACTTTACAAATCCAACTGTCATCGCTGAGATGTGTACAGTATTTCTGAATAAAAGAAACATTCTATTCTTGTATTTGTGTGTTTTATATTTGAGTATGAAAACACAACAGTTTATAACAGGCTACTGTACGTATGTAGTGTAACACTGAAAATGCAAAAGGCCTTCTGATAATCTTATCATAGTACTGTTTTCCTCTGATCATAGTGTTTTCCTTTGTGCACCTCAGTGTTAAATTGGTTGTTACGAGCGTCTATTCATTTGATGGTACTGTATGTGTGTGCGTTTGTCATTTGTCGGTAAAAATGTCATTTTGAGAAGACATAACATTATTTTGAATGCAGTATTTGCTTTTGCAAGAGATTTGTGGAGTTTCGGGTTTTGTGTTAAGAGTTAAGAGAAAATGAGCTATGAGAAAACGTGTTAAAGCGATAAGAGAAAAACTGTAACAGCACAAGAGCAAAAGACACTGATGCCTGACGCACAGAGGGCCAGACGCTCCCCTCTAGTAACTATATTAAGAGGGCAATTATCTCCCACTCCTGCCTCCCTCAGGAGCGCCTGGCCAGACTACACCTCCCCATAGCTCATCAGATTCCCTGTGGGAGACTTCAGCTACAGCTTCACACAGACACTCTCAATGACTCTAATAAGGTGACGTTTCACACACACACACACACACACACACACGCGCGCACACACACACACACACACGCACGCACGCACGCACGCACGCACGCACGCACGCACGCACGCACGCACACACACACACACACACACACACACACACACACACACACACACACACGTACACTCAAGGAGGGAATGTGGAGTCGTTCTGCAGCTCCACACAGAAACACTCAGTGACTGAGTGGGGTGTGAGGAGGGGAGAGAGGAGGTTGGGGAGAGAGGAGTTGTGAGCTCCTGAAGTTGGGTTTTATTGCATTAGGGAACAGAGACAGCAGAGAAAGCGAAAGTCAGCCCTTGAACGTCCCTGCGAGAGTAAAGGGGAGGAGAGCTCCATGGCCTCCTCGTGCTGGCTTCTCCGTCTCAACCGACATCGGAGTGTCACTCACTCAGAAAATCCGTTTTTTTTCTGTCTACTTTTTAGTTCACCCGGTTCATCAGGCAATTTTGTAGTTTTTTTTTAACAAAGAGGAAACTACCTTACCCAGCATGCACATGCAGGTTGTTTTTTCCCGCTCACAGTGGGCGTGGCTAATCCATGCCGTTCCGCAGCATCTGATTGGCTGCGATGAGCATGACGCTGATGATGAAGGCCATGGCGAAGGCGCAGATCAGGCTCTTCCTCACGCACGTCTGACGGTTCTTCTTTTTGGAATGAACTGATGAGAAGAGAGGAGAGGAAGAGAGAGAAGAGAGGAGAGGAAGAGAGAGAAGAGAGAAGAGAGGAGAGGAAGAGAGAGAGAGAGAGGGGATGAGGAACAGAGCTTCATTACCAAACTAATCTAAATGTTGGCTTGCAACATCTTTGCCATTTACCATTTCATACTGTACTAGAAAAACCCAAAACAAGAAAGCTGCTATTGAGTAATTTTAAATGGACTGCACTTATATAGCACCTTTATCCAAAGCACTTTACAACGGCCTCTCATTCACCCATTCACACACACATTCACACACCAATGGCGGCAAGCTGCCATGCAAGGCGCTGGCCCGCTCACTGGGAGCAATTTGGGGTTCAGTGTCTTGCCCAAGGACACTTCGACATGTGGCCAGCCGGGGCTCGAACCGCCGATCTGCCGACCGTGCGATGATTAGACGGCAGCTCTACCTCCTGAGACACAGCCACCCCAGTAATTTTCTGTTGTTGCTGGTTCTTATTTCATTCTTATATGAATGATAATACTGTATTATTAATACATCTGTAATTGATTGAATTGATTGTACTGCTGGTGTCTGTCTGTCTCGTCTCGCGTCCTTTATTCTGAGTGAAAATCACTACTGAATGAATCACACCTCTGGGGGGTATTCCAACAACGTCGCTGAAGGACGATCCAGGCTTATTCAGATCAATCCTGTGAGATTTAAAAAAGAATCCAGCCTTATCTTGATCTCGGGAGACTTCTTATCGAAATAAGCCTGGATTGTCCTTTGGTGACATTGATGGAATACCCCCCTGGTCTGAATGATGTAGCACCACTTGAGTTAGATGTGAAACATTAGTGGGAGGGGGGGGGGACGGGACGGGACTGTCTCAGCAGGGGTCTGAGAG
>NC_137692.1:25936107-25943607 GCF_963989245.1 Nansenia antarctica | reverse complement strand
TTATTATCCCCAAGCAATCCAATAAGACACAACAGAGCCGGAGCCGTATGCCAACACCTGGAGAGATTTACTGAGCTGATGAGACTCTGAAGTCCTTGGCAGTTTTCTGAAGAAAGGAACAGTTTACTTTCAGAGCCCATACACCCACGTATAAACAATGTCTAACATTTTTGGAAGCACTTTGTAAACACTCTGTAAATACTCTCTTAGTATTGTGTTATGAATACCTTTGTCAGGCCTGACTGATCCAATCAAACAGTGTTCATTTCTATATTATATTTGATTATGGAGAATTAGCTTGGACTGAGGACAAAGTAATAGTAGAGGCAGGTTCCTTCCAACACTAGAGATGATTAATGATCTCTGACTATTATAACTAGTATTTCTACAGCTCTTTTATGTTTCCAGGGAAGTGAAATCAAGCTCTCCAAATCCAATAAATCACTACAAAACAAAACAAAACAGGCCTCAGACAAAGCTCAGAGAACATGCACGTGTTGTTACTCCAGTAATGAGGCTTTGCCTGGAAATGTGCGATATGAAACCAGTGGACTATACACACAAACAGAAATCATTCTGCAAATGAATTAGACAATTAGCTACATTTCAAATACATTTCCAGACAAAAAAAGGATGGATATTTCTGTATTATTTTCCAATGAATCATCAGTGATCATCAGTCCTCCACTAATGTCCTTGAACATTACAACTCATGTTTACGTTACAGTACATCCAGGGAGCACAGAGATATTGAAGGGCAGTTCCACATGTGTGAACATCCCTGATTACATAGATCATTTATGAGACTCTCTTAAACTGAATCAGACTGGCTACATGTCAAATACATTCCCAGACAAACAAAGGGATGGATATTCTTAGATTATTTTCCAGAAATCAGAGTGTGAATCATCAGCCTTACCAGTAATGTCCTCGTACGCTTGACCGCTACACATCATGTTTACGTTACAGTACATCCAGGGACGTGCACAGAGCTATTGAAGGGCAGTTCCTTTTTCCTCAAAATGGGCACACCTGTGCACGTCCCTGACTACATCATCATTTATTAGACTCTCTTTAAACCCCTTCACATTATCTTGGGTTAGGTTGGGTTTAGCTTGTTGAAAGCTCCTTGGTTGTCTCAGCTTAGTCATGAAGACCCAGGCCCATCTACAATACCTACAGTGTTTAATAATACAGGACACACACACACATGACAGACACACTGAAAACCAAAGAGCTAGTGGTAGATTTTAGGATAAATAAATATGTTATATCCCATTTTTATCTATGGTGAAGAAATTGACACTATTGGTTCGTATAAGTACTTGGGGGTTATAGTGGGGAACTGGAAGGAGAATTCTCAAAGTGTTTATAAAAAAGCCCAGTCCAGACTGCCCCGTTCAGACCTTCGCAGTGTGTCACAAAATTCTCCAACTGTTCTGCAGCAGAGTCATGGCGAGTTCCCTGAGCAATGCCTTATTGTCTTAGGATGGGAACGCAGCCATGGAGGACATGAACAAGCTGGACTAGATCATAAACAAAGCAGGTCTTACAATCGGCTGCAGTCTGGAGTTAATAATAATAATAATAATAATAATAATAATAATAATAACTTTAATTTATATAGCGCCTTTCAAAAAGCCCAAGGACGCTTTACAGGGGAATGATCGGACAGACAATGCAGGATTAGGCTGAAATAGGCTGCAAACCAAGACTCAGTGATCTTGGACAATGTCACATATCCACCACAAAGCACTTTACTGCAGTACAGAAGCAGGTTGAGCAGCAGGTCGTCATGCTCAGGAGCACCAGAGAGCTGTAGACCTTTTAATGAGAGTAAATCTCCAGCCAGATAAACAACAGATAAACAACAACATAAACAACATTCAGCATTCTGGCTTTTAAAAATGGTCTCTTGCTCTTTCAGACGGTGCTTTGGTGCTTTCAGGTGTCTTGTTGTGTTTTGTCCTTGTAATTTATTGATGATGCGGAACGATAAAGTAATTCCCCTTTGGGAACAATATCTTACTACCCTACTCTCTCTACCCTACATGCCCACATGTTCTGCTGTAAAAACAACTGCTCAACCACAACACTAATAAAAGATGAGAATTCTCCTAGAGAATGATAATAGTGTGCAACAAACTTTATGGCGAGCTCTTTGGTTCGATAATGACATCAATTACATATCAGAATCAATGATATTTAGTTGTCTCTTCGACTCAGGGTAAACTAATGAATCCTCATCCGGTCATGCTTCAAACTGTAATCGCTCGTCATAAAGGATTTATTATCAGGGCTAATTAAAGGAATCATAGTGTTTTCAGTGCTTTGTTTGCAAAACTGTTAATTGAAAATGAAAAGTGTTGGCGGTTTGAAGTGGAGAGTAACAGAGATAGATGACAGAGTATGACAACACGTTGTAAATCACCGAGGCTTTTATCTACTGTAAATGAAATGCTCAGGTGAAGCATGACTGTGTTCATTTCATTTTGCAGCCGGTTTTCTCTGTAATGAACGAGGTGGAGGCGGTTGCAAGCAGCCAGGCAGGGCAGGTGAGAGGGAACGTCTAGATTACAGTTTAGTGCTCCCAGATGGGAAAAAAGTGCCACTTGTAACTTGGCTGGCAGCAATTTCAAGAAACTCATGAGACGATAACACAGCTGGTATTACATTCACTAGCAGTGTAATAAATATGAACTTATAAGCCAAGGCATACCACGAACATACCTCTCACACCACCAACATCACTCTCATACCAGGAACATGACTCTCATACCAGGAACATGACTCTCATACCAGAAACATGACTCTCATACCACCAACATGACTCTCATACCACCAACATGACTCTCATACCACCAACATGACTCTCATACCACCAACATGACTCTCATACCACCAACATGACTCTCATACCACCAACATGACTCTCATACCGCGGTTTTCACAGAATCACTGTACCCTAACTTTTATCACTTTTACCAACCACACAGTTGGGTGTTCCTGCAACTACGACATATCTTCGCTACATTGGTGTCAGGAGTGGGATAGCACCCTGTAAGGACATCACCACCCAGACATGTGAATGCTGTGATAATGTAATGACCCCTGGTAGACATACTGTAGCTAAGGCAAATACATGTTCTTATTGCTACCTAATCACCTAACCCTAACCCTAATCAGTACATCTGAGAAAACCACAAAACTGTTTTACCAGGAGTTAAACATTATATACAGTGCATACTAACAGTGCTGCCACACAGGCAGTAGCAGTGACCTGTTCCAAGCCTTTTAGAGACACAATAAAATGCATACCGGTACTGTATGGGGGACATGTATGCCTTGTACTATCATTTCTACCTACATGTTTTGCCAGGAGTGTTGGAAACTAGGTCCTAATTCTACCTGGCATAACCTCACTTCCTCTCATCTCAGTTTTCAATTAACTTTATTGTCCCAGATGGGAAACTTGGCTTGCAGTCAGGAGTCGCAATTAAAAACATACAATATACAAACATACAAATACAGTATACAATAACGCAGAACAGAACAATCATGAGGTATTTCCCCAAGTGCCTGACGTATGCCATTTCATATAGCTACAGAACTTTGAAGTATGAGGTGGCTAGCCTGTTTGTAAAGTTAGCACTCTATGCATCAGTTCAACAGAAGCCAGGAGCTGGCTGGCGTAAGGCCTTTAGATGAGACCCATTATGCGCTTTTTCCACAAGTTCTCTCGGGTTCCCAAAACATGTCATTGAAGTATTTTGCTGAAAATATGACTCAGATTTCAATCTAAAGTTCTGTTTCATTCCTTTTCTCAACGGGCTGTTTCAAGGGTCGGGAAATCATCTGCGATTTTCTGTGGATTTGCTGTGTGGCAGACACAAAAATCCAAAACCATTTGATTGGAAACTATCGGACCGTGTGTTCGAAAGTGACATTCACTGTGTGGCAGTATGGCAAAAAAACACACGGTTTCCAGGGGAACAGAATTAAAAACCACATATCCCTGTGTTCCTGACAAAACAAGGAATCCAAAACCGTTTACATGGAAACAATCAGAGTTCGAATGCAGCGGACAGGTAAACACGACTGGCGATGTTCAACACAGCGCCGATTTAATACAATGATGTCACTACGCGCCGACTCCACTCTGACACTCCCAGTGTGACTGAAGGCAGAGAGGCAAATCAATGGCTTGTTGAATTGCAAGTTTTCTGAAATAAGCAGCCCACAAACAGACCAAATGCTTTATTTCACAGTTTGTGTGTTAGTAAGGTCATCAGAGACCTTTAACCTTTAAGCAAGTGTTTTATTTTCAACTTGAGACGGAATGAGGGATGAGCCGGAAGACAGAATTCATTCAGCTACCTCCTAGCTGGTAGATAATAACAATATCCCTTTTTAATTTCTCTCCTCTGTTTCTTGCCCTCTCTCTGCCCTCCTCTAAGGCTGTGTCTATACCCTGACAGAGGGGAAGATGGGGGATGAGAGTGAGACCCAGGAGACTACTGGATCACAGAGTAACACTGTTGATTAGCATCCTGACCTGTACTGTGAAACAAAGGTCACCGGTAGAAAGTCACTAGAACCATTTCTACAAATCATTCCAAATGATTCTGTTTCTCTAGTGATACTATTCCTCCTTTGTTTTAAAAACGAGTAAATAACAATACATAACCACCATGTTATTGGATCATATAAATATGATCTTCATCGGTTAGCATATGACGAATCTATAGCAAAGGCAAGGATCTAAATGTGGAACACAATTTAACACAGAAGGTGATCATATGATCCAAAACTGAACACCTGAGATTATGTGATTTTGAGAGATAGAAAACTATGATCAGCGTGGGATGAGACAAGTTAAGCCTCCTATACATATCTGCACTTTACTGACGACTAGATGTGAGATAAAGAGAACCCTAGTGAGACTCTTAAAGGAGAAACCACGGAGATAAGGCCGACAGCGCTTCTCTAACTATAGCCCAACTGACACTTCACCTTTAAACCTCTTTATCAACAAAACCCCGGCCAACACATTTCACAGCCGTTAACTCAGAAATGAAAAAAGTCACAATTCAAACAGATTATGAAGCTTCACACTATTGCACCATACATGAGTGAGAATGTGAGACCTTAATGTCTCCAAATCATTTTGGAATGCTACTGTAGTGGTGCTTGTGGAAGAGGCTGCATTCCTGTGATACACCAGTTCTTATGGGGCGCTTGCAGCTTGTCTGTTCGTCTACTTTCGCTCCCCATCTTACATATACATGGGGCACACTGACAACAACACAAAACAGCTACTCTTGGAAAACACTATCACGCAATGCAGTCACACCTGCGCGGCGTAAACCACTGAGGGCTTTGCAGCTAGTACAGTGCAGTACAGTACAGTGCACATTAAGAAATATGCAAATACTGAATCTGGCTGCTGCAGAGCTAAGCAGCATTAGCAGGAGGTAAACGAAGGTAAACAGAGGTTTCATACACAGTAAAGCCACAGTATTGACGACTCGACCGTGTTATTATAGAAAGGGACGCCAGGCAAGTCTTATTCTGTAGCTATTAGAAAGGCATCAAATCCTCTGAGACCAGATGGTCTCTCATTTCCGAAACCCATTAAGAAGGGCCGACCCGCATCAGTGTTTAATTATTACCACGGCAACTCAACCAGCACGATAAATGGGAGAAAAGGAAACCTGAGCGATGCTAATTTCCCCGAAAGGTTATGACAACACCTGCTACAAACATAACATGAGTTTACGGCTCAGGTTTAAATCCTCCCATTAATATTTTGATATGGACATTGGATGTGCCGCCCATACTGAGTGTCTAACTGCCAGAGATAATGACAGGAAGTGATAATGACAGGAAGAGACTGACAGCTTGTAGTCTGTTAATGTGTGAAGTAACCCCTCTGGTATAAATACAGGCTTCCAACTCCTTAATTACCAAAGATAATGTTTTGGTCATATTTCCATAATAATAATACAATATATATGCAGTATATGTTCCGACATCACGCTTGTCTAAATATGGTTCATGTACAAGCCAACATGTTGACTTCCTCATTGTGGTTAAAGGCAGCTCAGCAACAGTATTGATCTCAGCCTCTAAAGAAACTATCCTGGCTCCAAGCCTTCAGGAGAAACGTAAGTCTCCATTATCACAGCTTACCCACCAGTCGATGGGCAGGAGATTCATTTAGGAAAAAGAGAAAACATTAGCGTGCGCTAATAACTATGACAGGATATGAAACAAATTGAGGCCATGCCTGAGACAACCATCACAGCTGTGGGTGTTGACGACACTGACAGAGCCGTCGGTCAGGTTCCATACTGGGCGTCAGAGTCAGAGGTGGAGACCCGTCCAACACGGCCACAATGCAGCGATGACAAGCCCATACCTGAACATACATCCATACAAGGCTACTAGGCACCAACTCTCAACCATCTATTACCAACCTAATGGAGAGGGGACATGAGGGGTTCCTAGGGGAGAGGGGACATGAGGATGGACTGTAGCTATAGGCTAGGTGCCAAGTGGGATCCTTGGGATGACCACTCCCTAAACCCAACCTTCAAATCTCAATGTAATGGGGTAACGTCAGAGTCGGGCCCTTCCAAGCGTCGGGTTTAGCCTGGTGTGACTGTGAGCTCATATACAACAGGATAAGAGGTGTGGAAATGAAGGGGACAGATGAAGGGGACAGATGAAGGGGACAGATGAAGGGGACAGATGAATGGGACAGATGAAGGGGACAGATGAAGGGGACAGATGAAGGGGACAGATGAATGGGACAGATGAAGGGGACAGATGAAGGGGACAGATGGTTTCTGTTGTTGTTTAGATGACACGGTTGGACCTTTGTCGCTTTAAAAACAAACAGATGACAGATGTGTTTATCAGATGTGTTGGCCCCTCTGGCTTTATATCTGTCCAGATCTCTCTCTCTCTCTCTCTCTCTCTCTCTCTCTCTCTCTCTCTCTCTCTCTCTCTCTCTCTCTGTCTCTCTCTCTCTCTCTCTCTAACCCTCTCTCTCTCTCTCTCTCTCTCTCTCTCTCTGTCTCTCTCTCTCTCTCTCTCTCTCTCTCTCTCTCTCTGTCTATTTCTATGTATTTATTTAAGCTTTATTTATCCAGGTTAGTAAAATAAAAGTAATCTCTTTTAAAGCATGTCAAGGGAACAGTAGCAGTCTAAGTATGTCAGTAAACATTTGTGTCATTTAGGGCTGTAATGATCAGTTATTTTATTATGTATATTTGGCGATTTGTGCGCAGTGCAGTTGATCAAAATTCATCCTATGCGCATCCTCAGGTAATCTGTAACCATAGTAACCTTGTTTTTCAACAATATACCAAACCTCCAACTGATGATCCATTTGATTGGTTCAGCCTTTAGCAGGGCAGAGATACAATTCATGTAAAAAAACGCACAAACTGCCAACTGACGGGTGTTCTATTCTTCGCAGGCATTATTCAAATG
>NC_137692.1:25906107-25931107 GCF_963989245.1 Nansenia antarctica | reverse complement strand
CCTCAGAGATGTGGACACCCAGGAACTTGAAGCTGGGTGTTAAAGCTTAACATTTATTTCAAAGCACTTTACAACGGCCTCTCATTCACACACCAATGGCGGCAAGCTACCATGCAAGGCGCCAACGCGTCAAAGTGTCTTGCCCAAAGACACCTCAACACGTGGCCAGCCGGGGATCGAACTGCCGAACCGCTGGCCTTGCGATATTGTAACATGTACAGCAAGCACAAGGGCTAGGACAATGGAGTTATGATGATAGTACAGGACAAAACTGTTCCAATGACAAGTGGACTGGGATTGCTTTGCACTCACATTGCACCCAAAAAAGTGAACCGAAGTTGAACCCAAAGTGAACCCTGAAGTGAACTGACAGTTAAGAAAATGTCCCAGTTGGGTTGGATAGAGGTCTGAGTTTATTTCGAGCATTCACATTATTCACATTATGCATTTTGGCGAACAGCTTTATATGTTCACAAAATTGTCTGAAAGAGACCAAGTGTGAAAATACCCTTACTCTGGCTTATGTATGTAAATATACTCTTTCAACTAACAATATCATATTACCTCAGTCTAGACAAAAGTTAAAGGAGACATATTCTGCTCTTTTTCCACAAGTTCATGTAAGTCTCCAGAACATTCTTCAGAGTCATTGAAGTTTTTTTGCTGAAAATACCACTCAGATTTGAATCTAAAGGCATTCCAGCATGCCTCCAAACGCCTCTGTTTCACTCCTGTTCTGGACGGGCTGTTTCACTGGTGTGGAAATCATCAGCGGTTTGCTGCAGCACAGCGAAACAAAGACCCGGTTCCCGAGGGAATCAAAATAAACCCCCTGCCTATGTTCCCCACAACACCAGGAATCCAAAACCAGTTAAATGGAAACAATCGAAGTTCCCCTGAACGTACGAATGCAGTTAGATGTTTGAACGTACGAATGCAGTTAGATGTTTGAACGTACGAATGCAGTTAGATGTTTGAACGTACGAATGCAGTTAGATGTTTGAACGTACGAATGCAGTTAGATGTTTGAACGTACGAATGCAGTTAGATGTTTGAACGTACGAATGCAGTTAGATGTTTGAACGTACGAATGCAGTTAGATGTTTGAACGTACGAATGCAGTTAGATGTTTGAACGTACGAATGCAGTTAGATGTTTGAACGTACGAATGCAGTTAGATGTTTGAACGTACGAATGCAGTTAGATGTTTGAACGTACGAATGCAGTTAGATGTTTGAACGTACGAATGCAGTTAGATGTTTGAATGTACGAATGCCGTTAGATGTTTGAACGTACAATGCAGTTAGATGTTTGAACGTACGAATGCAGTTAGATGTTTGAACGTACGAATGCAGTTAGATGTTTGAATGTACGAATGCAGTTAGATGTTTGAACGTACGAATGCAGTTAGATGTTTGAACGTACGAATGCAGTTAGATGTTTGAACGTACGAATGCAGTTAGATGTTTGAACGTACGAATGCAGTTAGATGTTTGAACGTACGAATGCAGTTAGATGTTTGAACGTACGAATGCAGTTAGATGTTTGAACGTACGAATGCAGTTAGATGTTCGTAGCGATGTTATTTCTTAGCTCCCACCTAGCTACCAACGCCATGGTCGCAAACCTTTTTTCCCCCCAGGGTACCAACATTCAAATAAGCATTATTATATCTTCTTCAACTATTTTCAGATTTCAATGACACATTATTTGAAAGCTTACAATCTGTACTTTCATAATCTGGAGAAAAAATGACCTTGCCCTACTTGGGGACTTTATCACCAGACACAAATAGGCAAAAACCACCAAAACCTGATTGAACTGCTTTATTTCACAGTTTGTGTTCGCAGGGTTAGGGTTCATTAGAGACCCACATGTACAGCACAGTTTATCATGATATGGAACCTTTAACTGTTTTAAATATAGAATATAGAGGTCAGAGGTCATTCTATTCATTCATTCATTCATTCTATTCTGACACTGATTGGGAAATGGACAGCAGGTCATAATGCCTCTCTTTTTCTAAGATGATGATGGTAATGTTGGTTGCGTGTGGAAGTCATTTTCATAGCAACAGGGCTGCATAGTCCAGCGGCCAACCTTTACACTGGACTCAAGGGATGAGCTCCAAATGATGCTCCAGATGGATGAAACAGTCTGAAGGAGGTTGATTATGGATATGGAGATACAGGAAGGGTAGATTAGCTGTGACTGTGATGACTCTGTACCCCCCCCCCCCCCCCCCCCCCCCCATCGTCATCATTGGTATTCAGGGCCACGTTTGACACCGGGAATATTACAATGATTTTTCTCTCCTTTCCGCCGGCTTGGCAGGCAGGCAGACGCCCCCACAGCGAGTTTACATCCTCTGTGCCGCCTTGAAGCCATCAGGCTCTGGAGTCAGAGTCATTTACTGTCTCAGGCACGCTCTGGAGTCAGCAGGCTCAGAGTCATTAACTGATCTGGAGTCAGAGTCATTAACTGTCGCAGTGTGTCAGCCTGACCCAACGAGGCAGGAGGGAGGTAGAGAGAGAATGGGGGAGAGGGGGGGGGGGGGGGGGGCGTAGGGGTACACCTCCAGCCCTGCCTGCCCAATCTCTCTTTTCCCAGCACCCCGTATACACACCAGGGGAGGCTGGTGGAGGTAGAACTCAGAGGACGGTGTTGGGGTTTTATATCATTTATACAACTTGTGTAATCACAGATTTGTATAATATTATTGGTTCCCAAGAATAGTGACCTCATGACCAGGGACAGTTCTATAAATATGAGTCCCACCCATCGTTGGGGGCTGCTTCTTGCTTTGGGCTATTGCTTCTTGCTGATTGGTCTGCTCATTTCTCTCTGCGCTCATGTAACTTGGCTTAATAAAAGGCCTCTTTGGAGACAATTGATCTAAGCTGTTTGTGCTTTGTAAGTTCTACTAAATCTATTAAGAATCAATTATATCCCACAACAACAGGCTCATTGTGATGCAGGAATGGACAATGACTCAGTCCCAGCCTTATCTTTGTGTCTCTCTGCTCTCTGGCTATAATACGTTCTGACTTGAGAATGTCATATGGATGACAAACTGTATGTATGATAACCCTACTGTATGTAGAACCAGTATGATCCATTCCTAGGATGTTTTGATATGAGCCTGTTGTCATTATTTATTGATGCGCAGCAATAAATGCTCCTCTTGCATGTTTTACAAGTGTGTTTGTCTGACCCGCCTGGAGCTGTTTTATGACAGTCTATACTTCACCTCTTCCATGTATAGTCAGTCGACTGTAATTTGAACAAACCAGGAAAAAAGGAAGATTGTAAGGATGCTAAGAAATAATCCTGCCTTCCTACATAGCAATAAAGGCACGCAAGCCATTATTCCATATTTCAAATCCTAGCTCAACTTTCACTAGTGAACCTATGAAACAGGTCTACAGTAAACATGTTGAAGTTATTGCTCATGAGGGGCTGCAAATATGGACCAAATGTCCTGATAGTCCTATAGCTCAGACGGGACAGATGATGTGCTTTTAGTTGTTGCTATAGCGCCCCCCGCGGGACAATGAGTGTCATGTTGTATATGTGAGATCTGTATGGCTGTAATGCATCATTCATTCAATTTCCTTCAAAAAAACAGACAGACAGACAGACCCAGTCCCCTGCCCACCCGCTTTCACAATGGGGGAGCGTTACTCAGCGTTACTCCCATTACAAGGGCATGAAAGGTGTCAGAAATGCAGTGTAATTACTGCTTTTCCATTTCCTGCCCGTGTATCATCAATGTTGCTGAGAGAGAAACCTCTAAACTATGTTCCATACAGATCCAGTCGCCTCACGGATTTCATCATGGGGGCGAATTACTCCCATTACGAGGCCATGAGAGGTGTTGTAAACGCAGTGTAATTACTGCCTCTCCACTTCCTGTCTGTGCATCGTCAACGCTGCTGTGAGAGGAACCTCTACACTGTGTTCCATACAGTATATCCCTAAAGCCAATTAAATCAGAGAGGAAATTAGACAGCATAATTTACTCAGCCAGTTAAAATGTCTACGAAGTGGAAGGGCCCGCGGTTTCTCCTCAGAACTGCTAACACTATGCTGCACACCCATGGGCGTCACCACCATATATTTGGGGGGGGACGTGTCCCCCCCACCTTTGAAACAAGGTCGTTTGGACCCCCCCACATTTGCCATCAAAAATATGTTGCATGACTGGTCAGCGTTATTTTCATTGCTTCACAATCAAATCTGTTCCACTTTATGAGTAGGGGATTGCCCATATCCAGAAGTCCACTCCGCGTTTTACTTCTGTTTTTAACACGGCAGCAGCAGAATCAGACACGCACGCAGATTCAAAACATTCAGACTGAGGCAAGACGATATTTAGATCATCCACCAAGATGGATATAAGGAAAAACATTTCTAAGAAGAGAAAAGTAAGTCAAAGTCATCCAAGTTTTCCCGTGAGTGGCCAAACAGCAACATTGCGTTCTCCCAAGGTCAAACACAGCCAGCTTTTCTGATAAGAATGTTAGCACCTTATGAGACATTCTCTGTATTAGCAATAGAATTAGCATAGCCTACTAGCAACCAAATACGAGCTAGATCAGCTATATGGCACTAGCAGTTTTGTTAGGCATTACTAGTGCGGTTAGACATGTTTAAATGCAGAACAGACACAGGCGAAATGTCATCAAAAGCACAGAATGGCGACAAACACCTCACAGTGCTTACCTGTCCTGTCAATATTGCATCTCCTGCCCGTGTTCATTGCCCTGAGCATTTGCACAATTTAATTTGGCCATTGCACCCACCCAAAGAATCAATTTTGCATCTGATTGCTTGAGCTAGGGTTAAAAAATAAGAAGAAAACACCTGTTCCATTTATTTTTCTATTTCTAAAATGCTTGTGATTGTATTTTTTGTATTGATGATTGTATTTCTATGTCAAATGTTCTATTAGAGAAAAACAATATGAACAAGTGCTCAATGCATCCCCATTTCTCCTGATATAGGTGGTTGAGAGTGAGAGTGAGTCAGAGGCAGGGGCAGCAGGCAGGGGCAGTGGAGACAGCTCTAATTCACTCTTTGATTTTTTTTTGTTTGTTATAGTTGTATGTTCTGCAATGCACTGAAGAGGGCTAAGTTTGATTGTAATAGGCTCTGAGTAGCCTAGGTACATATTTTATGTTTCCTCATAACTTTTTATTCAATTTGATGACTCAAAGTTACCTCATTCTTTTCTAATTCACTCTTTGATTCTTTTTGAATCTTCATATTTAATAAAGTACCTAAAAAGTGCCACGTGTCAGTGTCAGGCCTCTGTGAGTTAAACCAAAACATAATAGTAGTCAGTAATTGCAGACCATGCCAGCTCCAAGGAAAAACAAAGAAAGAGGGAGATTATTTTGGGTGTAAAACGCACCAGAATGCAGGAAATTGAATCTACTATTTAAAAAAAATCGGGGGGGGGGGGCCCCCAGACCCCCCGAAAAATAAGTGTCCCCCCCACATTCAAAAAGCTGCTGACGCCCATGTGCACACCGCATGTATTATTCATTCTGTTTGCTTTGCCTCAAAATCATTAAGAACAAAAGGAGAGAGGGCTCCGCATAAAGGAAAGGGAAAATTAAAGATGAACAGATGTGATTTATGATGAGTCACGTTTATGAAGCTTCAAAGCCTCGGCTAACGCACAACACGTCTAGAGGAGCGTGTAAACAAGGCTGGGATCAGAAGTGTACAGAGCATCTCTATATTCATTAACAACAGTCAGACTTATGGAAGGGTGGGTGCTGTTTCTGTTAAATGTTGGTTATTGCATATTGGCTAAAACCATAACAATCGGACTACACACTGTGAACGGAGGAATCATACACTGTCAGACAGGGTTCATGTTATCAAGGAAGCAACTTTTATTGTGGGAATGGTCACATATATAGGATCAGCTGGCTCAATCATTCATGTCACACAGCTGGTGTCAATCAATCAATTATGCCCCACTCACACTGGGATAGGGATGACTGGAGAGCACACATGTCAACAGTTTCCCAGAAAAAGGCTAAATGGACAGACGGGCATTGGGGTGGCCGTTGTGATGCAAACCATCCAGGAGGCACTGTGAGAGTGGCAGGACAGAGGGGCAGGTGCTGTTGCTCCTTTCGCCCCTAACTGTGCACGTGCCTAACTGTGCACATGCCTAACTGTGCACATGCCTAACTGTGCACATGCCTAACTGTGCACATGCCTAACTGTGCACATGCCTGGTGACAGTTGATGTAAAAGTCTGAACTGAGCTCCGAGCTCACACAAGTCTCCAACCAGTGTCTTCTGCATTGCCCACACATGTGACCATCTCCTAAATACCACATGGAAACCAGCTACGTCACCGAAAAGCTAGCAATTCCATGGTACGGGTGGGTGGGGGTATTCGAGTGAATTTATCATCCGAACTTGGTTACATGGGCACAAGTGATATGAATCAGTTGATGAAGTGTGACTGTAAAATGAATAAAATCATTGTATGAATAACCTTAACAGCAAGAAACCATCAGAACAGCTTCTGTCATCACAAAACACATCATGTTCCATAACAAAAGCAAACAAACGATACAACGAAACACATTCGCTAACAGTTCTGAATACTTATGGCTGCAATAAAAACAAATGAGCACTATTTACATAGTGTGGGTGTAGGGATGCACTATGTGAGCATAGCGGCTAGACTTCTCTAATATAATAAACAAGCTCAATCATCCTGTTCTCTGTCAAAGTATGTCACTTCACATGGCTGTCATTGTCTATCTCAATTACCTACAGGGAACGTTATTTTCCTTTTGCCAAACAACACATTAGTCTTCACTTAATTTGCTTGAGGGAAGAAAGAGAAAGATACATGCTTTCACCCCAACTAATACAAGGTTCCACACAGGGGCAGACAATAGAACAATACAAGGTTCCACACAGGGGCAGACACAGGGGCAGACATTCTGAGACATTCTGAGACATTCTGAGACATTCTGAGACATTCTGCAGGTGCCTGGCCAAGAGCCCTGGAAACAATAAGGTCTCGACTGACAATTTATAACATTGGACAGATCGGGCAGATTGGCTGATAGTTCTGAGAAGTTCTTCTGTTATTCACTTGACAAAGGTTTCACGGTGACCAGGGAGTTTACAAAAAACAATTTAAATGGTAAATGGACTGCACTTATATAGCGCCTTCTTTGCTGCTCCAAAGCTGCTCCAAAGCTGCTCCAAAGCGCTTTACAACGGCCTCTCATTCACCCATTCACACACACATTCACACACCAATGGCGGCAAGCTGCCATGCAAGGCGCCGGCCCGCTCACTGGGAGCAATTTTGGGGTTCAGTGTCTTGCCCAAGGACACTTCGACATGTGGCCAGCCGGGGCTCGAACCGCTGATCTGCCAACCTTGTGATCATTAGACGGCGGCTCTACCTCCTGAGACACAGCCTCTACCTCCTGAGACACAGCCTCTACCTCCTGAGACACAGCCTCTACCTCCTGAGACACAGTCTCTACCTCCTGAGACACAGCCTCTACCTCCACCAGCCTCTACCTCCCGAGACACAGCCTCTACCTCCTGAGACACAGCCTCTACCTCCTGAGACACAGCCTCTACCTCCTGAGACACAGCCTCTACCTCCTGAGACACAGCCTCTACCTCCTGAGACACAGCCTCTACCTCCTGAGACACAGCAGCTCTACCTCCTGAGACACAGCCTCTACCTCCTGAGACACAGCCTCTACCTCCTGAGATACAGCCTCTACCTCCTGAGACACAGCCTCTACCTCCTGAGACACAGCCTCTACCTCCTGAGACACAGCCTCTACCTCCTGAGACACAGCAGCTCTACCTCCTGAGACACAGCCTCTACCTCCTGAGACACAGCCTCTACCTCCTGAGACACAGCCTCTACCTCCTGAGACACAGCAGCTCTACCTCCTGAGACACAGCCTCTACCTCCTGAGACACAGCCTCTACCTCCTGAGACACAGCCTCTACCTCCTGAGACACAGCCTCTACCTCCTGCACCACAGCCGCAGCCAGAACAAGAAAGACTAACAAGAAACAAGTAAAGGCGAACAACCTGAACCGATGTATTCCTCCACCAGCCTCCCCTGATGTATAGTATCTGTCTGGTCTATAAAGTACAAATTGTGGCTTGGAAGTATGTATAGTATGAAGATGTATAGTGTCTGGTCTATACAGTAAAGCCTCTCACATTCTCTCACATATCTCTTAATCTCTTCATATCTCATTCAGAACCGTTGTTGATCCACATCATCCCTCAGCTGAGGTCTGCCAGAACATCCCACCCTCCCTTCCCAGGCAGAGCCGCTTCCCCCCCCCTGCTTCCCCGACTCAGGGGGCTAATTAATAACAGGGACATGGAGGCACAGATACCAGGCTTCATAGTCAAGTTTGTTTGTGAGAAATGAGGAATATGAATCAGATTAGCTGGAGACGGAATCACAGCGCTTCCTGTCGGGAGAACTTCTTGAAATCTTGTTTGTTAACAGTATATATATATATATATATATATATATATATATACAGGTATCTTGTAACAGTATATTATTATTAACTACAGGTATAGGGGAAAACTTAAGCACTGTCTGTATGAAACATTTCATTTGTTGTGTTTGTTATGTCAACAGTGTTTTGTAGCTCGCAAAACTAATGAGCAATGAAATTCCATAACATTGCCAAGCATTGATCCTCCCGGTCCTGAAGAGACGGTGTTTGTCTCAGCTCCATCCTGATCAGGCTGAGAGGGAGAGAGAGATCGGAGGACGGGCTCAGTGTAGTGCATGGGATGGAATGAGGAACAGTAAAAGCAGGGCAGGCGTTAAAATGAGTCTCTGATTTCTCCCTGCACCAGTACTGACACACCTGATTCAGTTAATCAACGTTTCAAAGATCAGTTTATCAGTTCAATCAAATAGTATTATTATAGCACTAAGCTGGGACGAAAACCAGAACCCCACTGCGGCTTTCCAGGACCAGGATTGAGCATCACTGGCGTAAAGGAAGTGACTGTATCTCAGAGAGGAGACTGCCTACCTCCACAACACTTGTGTACTGTGTGTTGTTGTACTCCCACAACAATCTAAAGACGTGACTTGAATATAGTTAAGCAACCACAGATATCCACATGGAACACGGACGGGGTGGGATCATAAGGACGGGGAGTGATCATCATAATTGCGGATCATTAGAGGAACCCTGCAAATTCAAGAGATGATTAACAACAGAAATTAAACTGAAATGCTTGATGTTGTCTAATGACATGCTCATACAGTTGGATAATTAGCTCAATTAACAACTTCTTTCTCCCACAAGAGCAGAGACTAGTGCCGGGGTGGCCAACCAGTCGGAGACCAAGAGGCAAAAAAATGGGGGTTCCACAGAGCCACATCATACATGCAGGCTCACAAAAGCACTCCTTCTCACTCACACACACACATAAACCCAATCAATCAATTTCCAATAGGCTCCCAGTGGCGTCATTTCAGCCAAAGCCAAGGTATGGCAAGGTACCAGGTGGGGGGGTCCCCGCAGGGTGGAATTTCTTTTCAAATCAGTTGTGCAATAGAACATTTTGGTGAGTTGTTTCTATACAATTGACATGTATGACACTAAGGTAATGAATAAAGGAGACAACTACAGTATGTATGTAGTAATCTACATATTTCCTAGCAGGTGGACCTGGTTACGGTCATCTTCTCACATGAAAGTCTGAATCGAGACCCGGAGCAAGTGGATGAGTTTGCATAAATTATTTCTCTGATTTGCGTTCTCACAGCCCTTCATGTAAACGAAGTAATATACGCAATCGAAGCAACAGACGTGGTAGTTGATTGGTCAGAAAAATTTAGAATTGCCCTTTGTCCCGCTCTTATCAAGATCAACTCAAAGAGACTTAGATTTAGATTTAGTAATCTAAAAATTAATTAGACCTCTATACTTTCTTTTATTTATTTTTTTGTTTCTTTTTATTTTACTACTCGATCTTTTCAGTTTGTAACGCGTCTTTGAGTGTCTAGAAAAGCGCTATATAAGTCTAATGTATTATTATTATTATGTGTGTACATACATCTACTGATGCCTGTCCTTCTGCGCATGCGGGTCTGTTCAGGGCCGTGGAATGTTCACACTAGTCAATGTAGGTCAAATATAGGTCACGTTTTAAAAGTCATGTGAACTGCCAAACAAAAAAATTGGATCTGTGTAAAAATTCGGAATTGAGCGTCAAGACCTGCCGTGTGAACGCAGCCCAAAAGTCTCACTAAAGAAAGAAAAAAGGTAAGTCAAACGCTCCCCAGGAACCAAAGGAGTAAACGTGTCTCCCGAGGCTACAACAGAGCCCCGAACCTCCTCTGAAGTGTCTTTAATAAGTGAGTGACTAGCGAGTGTCTGCTGAGTAAGTGCACTTGGTGACACGGTCCTGATGGAGGCAGGCTCTGACACAGCATGTCAGGGAGAATAAATACTTGACAGCAAAGTTCAGGCGGGGTGAAGGGAGATGAATGGAACACCAGCAGACACACTGACAGACAAGTTTCATGAGGTTAACCGTCCCCCTAGATAATACTGATAATGTTGTATTGTTGTCGCGTGCCCAACTGTCATGATTCATGTTTTATGGAACAGGTTGACTATTCAAATTGATTCTGATTTCACCCTGGTTCTGTGCGTTTATCAGTCATAACAAAGTGGAAACCATTCAGACTTGTTCAAAGGCCACAAGCACTTTGTTCCTTGTGTTTGTCTGGTTCCGTTCATTACAGAAAAAGGGTACAGTTTCACCCTGTTCATTTTTTTTTGCCTGTAACCCTATTATTTACATGAACTATGAATGCGTTAGTATAGGCCTAATTTAGTCATGGGAAAATGCAAGTTGGTTCTTGATTGCTGAAGTCAAGACCTCAGGCCAAGCTGGTTTTGCGCTCTCTCTATCCAGCTTTAGACCTTAGATGATCATTCAGATAACCACACGTTTATTAGCTTAGGTTTGCTACACTGAACAGAAATATAAATGCAACACTTTTGTTTTTGCTCCAATTTTTTCACGAGTTGAAATCAAAGACCTAAGTCTGTTTCTCTCAAATTGTTCACAAATGTGTTTACATCAGTGTTAGTGAGCACTTCTCCTTTGCCGAGGTAATCCATCCACCTGACAGGTGTGACACATCCAGACGCTGATTAGACAGCATGGTTATTTCACAGATGTGCCTTAGGCTGGTCACAATAGTCATTTCTCTACCATAAGCTGTCTCTTACGGCATTTGCGAGAATTGGAATTGGAATTGGAAACAACTTTGGATACGCTTATGGTAGAGAAATGAACATTCAATTCACAGGCAACAGCTCTGGTGGACATTCCTGCCAATTGCACGCTCCCTCAAAACTGGCGACATCTGTGCATTGTGCTGCGTGATGAAACTGCACAGAGTGGCCTTTTATTGTGACCAGCCTGTTGTACACACCTGTACAATAATCACGCTGTCTAATCAGCATCTGGATGTGCCACACCTGTCAGGTGGATGGATTACCTTGGCAAAGGAGAAGTGCTCACTAACACTGCTTGAGGAAATATTCTCTAACTCAGACCTGGGCATTGTACGGCCCTATGGCTGTCCCTGGCCGGCCCTGCGTGAGGTCAATAATGTAGGCAATGCGTCCAGTACAATTGCATTGCTTTTATTTTGAAGGCGACAATTTTTATTTTCAATTGACGTATGTGCGTGCGTGACTATGTTACACATCTTCAAACCGTAATGTGCAGTTGGAGAGATGCTGAGGAGAAAATGTCAGCTCACGTTAAACAGAGAAAGATTGATGCAGAGTGTAGGGTTTTTAACAAGACCAGGGGCCTCATTTATAGAAAGTACTTTGGATCAAATTTTGATCTTACCCGTGTCGTACGTAGAAAACCACGTCAACGTAGTGATTTATACAATTTCAACGTGAGTCAATTTGACCGTGGAAACGATCGGAGCTCTATGTCGGGTATTGACCTTGCGTTCTCCGGAGTAAAATCCAGTATAATTTAGCGCATTAGGCATGTTGAAGGGGAGATGGCGTTGCCTTGACAGCTCCAGAGGAATATAAAGGAAGACTGAAATACAATCATAAACATCAGTTCCCTTTAAATCTTGAATTAAACTCATTTTCTCAGCTGATAACAACATTGTTAATTATTTTACGAGTCACGTTCACTTCGCATGAATGATCAGGGCTTAAAGTTCTCCGGCATGGTGCCGGATTTCCGGCGCAGGGGAATTTTGAGCAATAAAATAAAATAAAATCACATGCTATTTGTTTACATCGTAATTTAAAGAGTCATCTTCAGCAAAGAGACAGTTCCGCCTACCAATGGTATCACATTGCTCAAGCCAACCAACGACTTCTAGCCAATCGGAGGCAGAGTAGGAAGTTTGAATGAGTGTAATGTTAGCTTGGAGAGACGTTCGCTTTTAGCAGCCCGCTATCTCGCTAACTTTAGTAAGAGTCTATTACAATGGAAGTGTAGTGACTACATTATGGGTTCATGTTCTCCTCTTACTGTTGGTTGTGTAGTGGGAGGGAACCAGTTCTGGCACTAGGGGCAGAGGGGAGGATTATTAACGTTGCAACTTCCTGTTTAGACACAACAGTTTTGGTGATCTATTTTCTGGTCCTGTACTGAGAGTACAAGTTGTTATTTTGATTAAACAGTTATCATTACGTTGCCTACGTCTTTCCTTTTTCCTCCGGCACTACAGAAGCCAAGTTTCTTAAACCTTGCTCATACAACAACCTTGCGACGGCTACAGGTAGCCTACCACTTCATCTTCAATGGCCGACCGTGTTTGCGAGCAAAAGATCCGAGTGTGCGCGTTTATAGCTGAACATGATGTCTTTCACAATGGCTCAGCCACTCGTCGATTTGTGCAAGAAGCTATCAGAAGACAAAAATGCACTGACAAAGCTGTCCGTTTCCAATCAGCACGCCAGCTATTTAAACACACATGGCCTTTGTCCCGGAATTGAAAAAACGGCTGTGTGAAAAGCTTAAAAAAGCAACGTTTTCAATTAATATCGACGAAGCTAATCTTAATATGGACAAAATCCTCAATGTCCTTGTTCGATTTTTTATGATGATCTGGCCAAAGTAACAACACAACACCTAGTCAGCAGGAAAGTAAACATCGCCAACTCATCAGCCCTCATGCAGGAGCTCAAAGATATCCTGGAGTCCAATGGTCTTGACTGGTCACTAGTCATCAGTATTCTACTTGATGTAGATCTATTGATCTATTGTTATAGTGATAGTGGCTTAATAAGTGATGCAATCAGTTTGGCCTTAAGTGATTTAATCAGTTTGGCCTTAAGTGATTTAATCAGTTTGGCCTTAAGTGATTTAATCAGTTTGTTCTTTTAAAGACATCTAAATATATTATTTTATTTTGTATTGAGTATAAAACAGTATTAATGCATTTTAACATTGAGACATATATTTTGTATTGACTATAAAACAGTATTAATGCATTTAAACATTGAGACATGTATTTTGTATTGACTATAAAATAGTATTAATGCATTTAAACATTGAGACAAGAAGCTGTCTTCTGTACCCGCTCTCCCAATATCTCAAACCTTGACCCCCCTCCCCAAGGAAAAGTTTCAGGCACAGGATTATTTCCCACTTTAAGCCCAGAATGACAGTAGGCAGTGCGGCTCACATGCCTGTAATAACTCTGCATAACCAGTAGGTAATGTGCGTACGCAAGGTCAATACCCGACGTAGAGCTACGATCGTTTCCACGGTCAAATTGACTCAAGTTGAAATTGTATAAATCACTACGTTGACGTGGTTTTCTACGTACGACACGGGTAAGATAAAAATTTGATCCAAAGTACTTTCTATAAATGAGGCCCCTGATCACAAATATTATTCTGATTACAGTTTATACTGACTGGGAACAATATGATGATTGGAAATGACAGGTAAGAAGAGCATGTCTGTAAAAGCACATGTTAGAAACAGAGCAGCATGTAAAGGGTTAACTCTGTTCCAGGGAGGAGAGCTGTACTGGGAGGGGAGGAGCATCTCAACGTCAGGCAGCTGAAATGAAACTAAACGGTGTAGAGACATAAAGTGTGTCGTGGACAAGGGCAGACTCTCTCAAACTTGTTAGATATCGTCCTCAAACAGACATCTATCACACATACAGTAGAAAGGACAGAGACAGCATCCACACTCTCACAGAATCACAGACAGGTGAGTTGAGAGACTTACAATGACATGTCAAGATAAACTATTGTGTAGTCTCTACCAGTTTGGTTTATAGACAGTTCAGCATGTAAAACGTATTGATTTGTTTGAAGGACTATTTTCTATGTGATGTAGAATAATGTTATAATTATTGGTTGCTGTATAATCCCATAAGACAGTCTTGACAGCTCCATAGCTGAAACTATCGAGATCTGATTGATTCCAGGAAATGCTTTATGGTGTCACCTCTGTTCTCTCTAGATATGGCTTCCTCCAGCAGTCTCCTGTCTGAGGAGCAGTTCCTGTGTTCCATCTGTCTGGATGTGTTCACTGACCCAGTCTCTACTCCATGTGGACACAACTTCTGCATGGCCTGTATCAGAGGATACTGGGACACCAGTGAATTGTGTCTGTGTCCGTTGTGTAAGGAAACGTTCTATAGAAGACCTGAGCTTCGCGTCAACACAACGTTGAGAGAGGTCGTAGAGAAACTCAAGACAATGAGAGTCAGGGCTGACGATGAGTCCCCTGCCGAACCTGGACAAGTGTCCTGTGACATCTGCACTGGGACGAAGCTCAAGGCTCTGAAGTCCTGCCTGGTGTGTCTGACCTCTTACTGTGAGACTCACCTGGAGCCTCATCAGAGAGTCGCAGCCTTAAAGAGACACAAGCTGATCGACCCTGTGGAGAACCTGGAAGACAGGATGTGTAAGAAGCACGACAGACTCCTGGAGCTGTTCTGTAGGCGTGACCAGACGTGTGTGTGTCAGTTCTGCACTGAGACAGACCACAAGACTCATGACACCGTCCTCATAGAGGAGGAGTATGGAGAGAGGAAGGCTCAGCTGGGGAAGACAGAGGCAGATGTTCAGCAGATGATCCAGGAGCGACTGCAGAAGGTTTCAGAGATCAAACGCTCAGTAGGTCTTAGTAAGAAAGTTGCAGAGAGAGAGAAAGCCGACAGCGTACAGGTCTTCACTGCTCTGGTGGACTCCATGAAGAGAAGCCAGGCTGAGCTCCTTGACGTGATCGAGGAGAAGCAAAAAGCAGCAGAGAGGCGGGCTGAAGGGCTGATTAAAGAGCTGGAGCAGGAAATCACTGAGCTACAGAGGAGAAGCACTGAGCTGGAGCAGCTCTCACACACTGAGGACCACCTCCACCTCCTCCAGAGCTTCCCTTCCCTGTCCACCCCTCCACACACCAAGGACTGGTCTGAGGTCAGGGTTCACAGTGATCTCGACGTGGGGACTGTGAGGAGAGTTATGTCTCAGCTGAGGGAGACACTTACGAGCGAAGTGAAGAAGTTGTGTGATGTTGAGCTGAAGATGATTCAGCAGTATGCAGTGGACGTGACTCTGGACCCTGATACAGCATATCCCTATCTCATTCTGTCTGAGGATGGGAAACAAGTTAGAGATGGAGACACAAGAAAGAATCTCCCTGATAACGCAGAGAGGTTTTCCCAGGGTGCCTGTGTTTTAGGAAAGGAGGATTTCTCCTCAGGGAGGTTTTACTATGAAGTGGAGGTGAAGGAGAAGACTGTCTGGGATGTAGGAGTGGCCAGAGAGTCCATCAACAGGAAGGGGAGGATCTCACTGAGCCCTGAGTATGGATACTGGACTGTAGGGTTGTGGAATGGAAATGAGTACTGGGCAGCTGCTGACCCTGATGTCCCCCTGTCCCTGAGAGAGAAGCCCCAGAAGGTGGGGGTGTTTGTGGATTATGAGGAGGGCCAGGTCTCCTTTTATGATGTGGAGGCCAGGTCTCTGATCTACTCTTTCACTGGCTGCACCTTCTCTGAGAAACTCTATCCATTCTTCAGCCCTGACCTGAATGATGGTGGTGAAAATGCTGCCCCTCTGATCATCTCTCCTGTCAATCACTCTGACTGACCAAGCAGTGAAATAAGAATGTATCTTTATCTGTTGTCACATTAGGAAAGATTATGGTATATTTCCCCACACAGAGTAATTTCTGATCTGGTTATGGTTTGTTATCATATAGTTTGTGCTCTCGGTGTGTCTGCTAGATGTGAATATGCAGCAGCAATGTCAGATACAGCCCAGCCTCTCCAGCCTCATAAGAACATATGACTCTATATACATGAGACTGTTTGACTTCTCAGGGTGTTCACATTATTATAAATCAGATGCTCTCAACATACTGTATTTTCATTATTACCTAGTTATTATTGTATGTATTTGGTTTTTGGAGGATTTTGAGTGTAATGAATACTGCGTGTGTACAGAGGGACATTGAGGATGTTCAGACAATTAAATTCACTTGGATTGATCAGATCCATTGATCACATTAATAATCAGTGTAGTCCAGGTCCCAGAGCTGTAGAATGGTGATGGTGAGGTCGCAGACTGGCTGTCTGGGTTATTAAAACACAAACATAAGTTGTCCTTCAGTCTCTGCATGTGTGTGATGTAATTACATTTAACAGAATGTACGTTTGATAATAATGTTATTGATTTAATGGCTTGCAAAGGGAATCGGATATGATTAAACAGTTTAATAAAGGTGACTGTGATTGTAATATGATACACATCTTCTGTACTTGATATTATAAGTTTGTCTAATGGTTCAGTCTACTGGTTCAGTCTACTGGTTCAGCCTACTGGTTCAGTCTACTGGTTCAGCCTACTGGTCCTACTGGTTCAGTCTACTGGTTCAGCCTACTGGTTCTACTGGTTCAGCCTACTGGTTCAGTCTACTGGTTCAGCCTACTGGTTCTACTGGTTCAGTCTACTGGTTCAGTCTACTGGTTCAGTCTACTGGTTCAGCCTACTGGTTCAGTCTACTGGTCCTACTGGTTCAGCCTACTGGTTCAGCCTACTGGTTCAGTCTACTGGTTCAGTCTACTGGTTCAGTCTACTGGTTCAGCCTACTGGTTCAGTCTACTGGTTCAGTCTACTGGTTCAGTCTACTGGTTCAGCCTACTGGTTCAGTCTACTGGTTCAGTCTACTGGTTCAGTCTACTGGTTCAGCCTACTGGTCCTACTGGTTCAGCCTACTGGTTCAGTCTACTGGTTCAGCCTACTGGTTCAGTCTACTGGTTCAGCTTACTGGTTCAGTCTACTGGTCCTACTGGTTCAGCCTACTGGTTCAGTCTACTGGTTCAGCCTACTGGTTCAGTCTACTGGTCCTACTGGTTCAGTCTACTGGTTCAGCCTACTGGTTCAGTCTACTGGTTCAGTCTACTGGTTCAGCCTACTGGTTCAGTCTACTGGTTCAGTCTACTGGTTCAGCCTACTGGTTCAGCCTACTGGTTCAGTCTACTGGTTCAGTCTACTGGTTCAGCCTACTGGTTCAGTCTACTGGTTCAGCCTACTGGTTCAGTCTACTGGTTCAGTCTACTGGTTCAGTCTACTGGTTCAGCCTACTTGTTCAGTCTACTGGTTCAGTCTACTGGTCCTACTGGTTCAGTCTACTGGTTCAGTCTACTGGTTCAGCCTACTGGTTCAGTCTACTGGTTCAGTCTACTGGTTCAGTCTACTGGTTCTACTGGTTCAGTCTACTGGTTCAGTCTACTGGTTCAGTCTACTGGTTCTACTGGTTCAGTCTACTGGTTCAGTCTACTGGTTCAGTCTACTGGTTCAGTCTACTGGTTCAGTCTACTGGTTCAGCCTACTGGTTCAGCCTACTGGTTCAGCCTACTGGTTCAGTCTACTGGTTCAGCCTACTGGTTCAGTCTACTGGTCCTACTGGTTCAGTCTACTGGTTCAGTCTACTGGTCCTACTGGTTCAGTCTACTGGTTCAGCCTACTGGTTCAGTCTACTGGTTCAGCCTACTGGTTCAGTCTACTGGTTCAGTCTACTGGTTCAGCCTACTGGTTCAGTCTACTGGTTCAGCCTACTGGTTCAGTCTACTGGTCCTACTGGTTCAGTCTACTGGTTCAGTCTACTGGTTCAGTCTACTGGTTCAGCCTACTGGTTCAGTCTACTGGTTCAGTCTACTGGTTCAGCCTACTGGTTCAGTCTACTGGTTCTACTGGTTCAGTCTACTGGTTCAGTCTACTGGCTCAGCCTACTGGTTCAGTCTACTGGTTCAGTCTACTGGTTCAGTCTACTGGTTCAGCCTACTGGTTCAGCCTACTGGTTCAGTCTACTGGTTCAGCCTACTGGTTCAGCCTACTGGTTCAGTCTACTGGTTCAGTCTACTGGTTCAGCCTACTGGTTCAGTCTACTGGTTCAGTCTACTGGTTCAGCCTACTGGTTCAGTCTACTGGTTCAGTCTACTGGTTCAGCCTACTGGTTCAGTCTACTGGTTCAGCCTACTGGTTCAGCCTACTGGTTCAGTCTACTGGTTCAGTCTACTGGTTCAGCCTACTGGTCCTACTGGTTCAGCCTACTGGTTCAGTCTACTGGTTCAGTCTACTGGTTCAGCCTACTGGTCCTACTGGTTCAGTCTACTGG
This sequence comes from Nansenia antarctica, assembly GCF_963989245.1. Classification (NCBI taxonomy): domain Eukaryota; kingdom Metazoa; phylum Chordata; class Actinopteri; order Argentiniformes; family Microstomatidae; genus Nansenia; species Nansenia antarctica. Next base: position 25,912,404 of record NC_137692.1, on the reverse strand, counting down.
TTCAGTCTACTGGTTCAGTCTACTGGTCCTACTGGTTCAGCCTACTGGTTCAGTCTACTGGTTCAGTCTACTGGTTCAGCCTACTGGTCCTACTGGTTCAGCCTACTGGTTCAGTCTACTGGTTCAGTCTACTGGTCCGGCCCTCCACAATAGTCCCGGTTTCTCATGTGGCCCATTGTGAAAATTAATTGCCCACCCCTGCTCTAACTGGACCGTTGAATTCTGTCCTAAAGGAAAGATCTCAGATGTATGCTTTATTACTGTACTGATGATTCTTCATCTTATGATTCCTTGAAGCCGTTGCAGGAGCGTGATCTGGGGGTAACATTTAGTCCTGCAGACTGGAGCAGGGGGAGCATGTGATCTGTGATGGGATTTTTCCGAAATGTCCTTCAATTTCTATACATGAACACAATGTAACATTTCCATAGGATTTATTTTACACCCGTTCGCCTCCAGAAAATGTTCCCCAACAAGTTCAAACTTCTGTTATGTAAATCACACAACGGTACACTCATCTCGTCTACTTTGGCCTTGTGCCCGCTGTTGTGTTTGTAATTACGAACGCACCACACACTCCTAGCATGCTTCAGGTAGCTTTACTGAACAACGACTGCCAGACTAGAGTAATCCATCACAGATACAGATCGGGACAAAGCACTCCATCACAGATATATACGGATATCATCACTCAGACATAACACCAATATATAGAACAATCGACTAATATATCACTGTTAGACCAATGTGCAGACATAAGATTATCCAGATATTTTGGAGGGGGGTCCTTTCTGTCATCCAGGAGGTTACCGGTAAACGGTTAGCATTGTCTTCTTCTTTTTACTTGTTAAACTCAGGACAATCTTTTTCATACTGACACTAAATCCCTGTTAACTATTCTTTTATTTCCGGCTAAAATGTGTATTTTGCTGTGATGGTTCATCATGGTTTCCTGACACCGCAGGTCCCTACAGTCGACATGTGGATAATCACAGATATCAGCCCTTCTCCCTCTGGAGAAATTGACTCAAGATCTTAATCATAATTCTGACAGATTCTGGAGACTCTGGAAACCTTTACAGACTTTCCCAGAGAAGCTCTTTGTCCCTGGAGGACAACGACTGACTGCTTCATCTGCGTGTGCTGCTTATTCATCTGTTCCCTGTTGTATTCCTGTACACTTAGAAGAATTGTTAATTACAGAAACCGTCAGAGAAGAGGTTTCACTCTGACTCTGCTCCAGTGGTTCCCAGAGAACAGCATACACACACACACACACACACACACACACACACACACACACACAGATACACACACACACACACACACACGGGGAGGGAGGGGAATCTTGGGAGTTGTAGGAATTTACTCGAATGGACAATTTGGAACATCAGGACTGATCAGAGCATTCAGAGTGAGACACATGTACGCGTATCTTAACTCAGAGATCATTTTGAAATGTAATTTTTTTGGGGGGGAGGGAATGTGTCTCAGATTGTCCATGTGCCTCTGTAACCCCAAACAAGACCTTACTGTACTATGATTTCACCTCTGAACTGTGTTTCAGTTACTTCTAAAAACCATAAAACCAGTTTTTTTACAGTGTAAACCAAGTGGAGGGCCAGCCTATTCTGCAGCTGTAAATATGCAGATTAAATATGCAGATTAAATGAGCCATTTACAGTAAGTAACTCTGAAGGAAAGCAAAGCAAAACATCCAATCTTAGAGTAAGTATTGGAGAGACTAGCGACTTCAGTACGATATGTTGGATTAAGAAACAAACATTCAGTCTGACTCATTCAAAGAACTGACTGTTTAGGTGAATGAACAGCCTTGAATCACAACTCAGAAAGACGCTACACGACACACAGAATGTTTCTCTGACTCATACGACCTCCAACCATGACTATAGAACGCCCACAGAGAAAATGAATTTCAAGAAATGATCGTAGAACACACAGAGTGAAAATTAATATCAATAAATGCCAGATCATCTCATATGAGACAAATTGGAATTCAACCTTCACAGAAGAAAAAAGGAATATGGCTTCTGGTCCCCTGTAATATCTGCCCACTCATGTCTAAAGGACAGAGCCAAAAAGCAGCTGTGCTCACCCATAGAGTCGAGTCACCCCCTAGTCAACACAGATTATTCAACAGGAAATGGGTGGGGGGAAAACCATTGAGCGGAAGTCACGCAATTGCTGTCCATGAACTCATGAAACCAAACATGGAAATGGTAGGTGACAATTCACCCGTGATGAGTCAGGAGAGGAGAGATAATTATGTTGAAATAAAAATGTTATTTTCTGGTGAATATCAGGCAGAGATATATATCACAAATAAGGCATCATTTCACATAGCAGCACCTCTCGATATTCATTTAACAAATGATGATGACACATCTAGATATTAATGTGCAAAGAATATCCTCTTGGGAAAGTCATAAAAAAGGAGTACAGATCATCTGAAGAAAATCCTGATTATATTTCTTTCTAACCCTTTCTTGGAAAGAGAAACATTTCCGGACATCACTGTGCTCGAAAACACATACAAAAAATAATTCATTCCCACTGCAACCACCGCCCTGAACATTTTAAAATAGGAAGCGCATTGTTTTTCTTTTAAACCACAACATGTTAGCTTTTTAAACCATAACACAGTTTTTTTACTATTATTTTTAAATGACTGGACTTTTTTTATAAACACTGCTATGTCTGTCTGTTTTTATTGTATTAATGTATGTGACCTATGTGTGTTTTTAATGTGGAAACTGTATTCATGAACTGCACAAAGCCTGTCAAAGGAGAATATCTGTCACTGTGTGACAAACAATAAAGCAATCTGGAATCTTGAATCTCTGCTCTCCTCTGTGTGACAATGTCAGATGGGCTCGTCTCAGCCAACTGTCTGCACCCGTATCACCCAGGAGCTTGTCCTCACAGTGTAAATCAAAAGCTGCTGCCCCCCTGAGACTCCCCAGGTCACCGTGGCGATGGCACCAGAGAGAGGTGGCCTTGCCAAGTGCCAGTTCCAAAATGTCCCTCTCCCTGTCAATGCCAATGTCCTGAGTCATTTTCCCATCTCTCCCTCTTTCTCTCATCTTCATCTCTGGTTCACACTTTCTCAGTCTTTCTTTCACTCACACTAAGTCACCCCTCTCTCACTCCCACACGTCCTCCTCATTTTTCTCTCTCACTCAACATATTCTCATGACCACGGCTCTAATACACATTTAGCCAATGGAGCATTAAACTGTCACCAAACAGCATCTAGACACCAGGGGCCTTATTAATACCATACTTTCCATTATGGCTCATAATTGGTAAGAAAACGCATGTTGTTTGCCTTCATGACCATTTCTTCACAGCATATCCTGAACACTCGGCCGTTATATTACATTAGATGCAACATCCCTTACCTGCCAGAAGATGCTATCTATGGTGTTCCCCAGGAAGCCTTCTCTCGTCTCAGACGACAGCAGCTTGGGTCCGAGGATCGTCATGAACTCGTCAAAATCCACCTGCCCGTCTCCTATAAGACACACACACACACACACACACACACACACATAAGATAAAAACATGTTAAGTACTGTAGTAATAAGACAATAATAACAAATCCAAGATCCAATACCAAGATCTCCAGAGACCCAGATCTCCAGAGACCCAGTTCTGCAGCCTGTCTGGCTGCAGAACTGGAACCTAGTGGACGTTAATTCGAATGAGACAGATGAGTGAGACTGAGGCGCCATATGAGGCGAAGAGCGGCAGATGCTGTGGCCTTTGTTCCGGCACAGAACACGGAAAGAAGAATGTGGAAGCGAGAGAGGCCACACGGTCAGGTTCTCTGGTCAGATGTTCTGAATAACTTTGACGACGACCAGTGGAGAGAGCACTTCCGCATGACGCCTTAATCTCCCACACCCTCTTCATCCCCCCCACAGCATTCCCCCTTTTCTTTCTCTCTCAACCTTTTACTTTTCCTCAGTCCGTACTTTTTATCTCAGCCTTTTCCATGCATACTCTCCCCCCTTTCTTCTCCTTCTATAGCCTTCCTTGTCTCTCTCCGCCTCATCGTTCTTCTGCTCCCCTGCAGGGAGGGCTGTGTGTGACCTTGTCAGCGTACCACTGCCCAAGCAGAAAGACTCAATCTTCCCTCGCCTCCCCTGACAGTGTCTACCTCCCTGGGGCTATACTGGTACTGTCATGTTTGACGCCGATCGATTGTCCCTGTTCCCCTGTTCCCATGCATATGCAGAGTAGCTACCTGTGTGCTGGGGACAGCTGGGGCATTGCAGCAGACAGCAGACAATCAGCTGTCATGACAGAATGGTTAACAGATAGATGGAGAGATGTGGTCGGGGCAGGGGTGGCATGGTCAAGGTGGGAAAGTGTGTGGTAAGGATTGTGTTAGTAACTTGTGTTTTATTAGCCCAGCCACCACCACCCCCTTTTTTTTTATTTTTTTTTTTATTTAACCAGATAAGTCAATTGAGAACCAATTCTCATTTACAATGACGATCTGGCCATCATCTGGTCATTGTAGGACCTCAGTACTTACATTTACAGTATTTTATGGTATATTTGGTATTATTTCTGGTGTAAATGCTAGATATGCAAGATATTTTATATATTTTTTAACTTGAGTTCTTGAGATGTATTGTTGTTGATGCATTGGGGTTTCATCACAGACTCTGATTATGAAACTAGTGAGCGATATGAACTTACAGTCATATGTTGCTTTGAAACTGTTATTTGAAAAATATGTTATTTTGTTGATACTTTATTCTCATTCTTCCTATGTGCATTAATGTGAGTTTGTGTGCTAGATGGTTCTGTTAATACAGCACAACATAATCGTGACCAGGTGCTCCCATTTAATGTCTGACGCATCGTTAGCGAGACACAGAGATTGACCTGAGCGTAAACCTCTCGCAAGCTGATTAATGGTAACTTGAGGGCATGGTGAAGGTAAAATAGCATTTTGGGTATTCTTAATGAATCTAGAATCCAATATGATTGATTGTCTGTCACACAGGGGTGAGCAAAGCATTGCCAATCATTATTAATCATGTAATAACTTTTGGAGTCAGATATAATGCAATGTTAATGTGTGTTAGTTGGTCATGCGACCACTTGAGTTCGATGAGTTCGATTCATCATGTTCATAAGCGTTTAATGTAATTATTGATTATTGGGAATAAATCTATAAGTCTTATTTCTGACACGTCCACCAGCCTCCTCTGAAACTCACAGCATCCACAAAGGTCATAAAGGTCATAAAGGTCATAAAGGTCATAAATGGATCATAAACCGATGGATTGCCCAGAGAGCAGAGCAGAGATCAGACCTCCTCATCCATATGTCATAGAGATCAGCTGTACTCTGTGGAGATTCTGCTGGGAATCGCTGCCTCATATAAACGTGCAACATGTCTCCAATCCACCCAGCTGCTCGCTTGGCAGAGACACAATCAACAGCCTCAACTCCCCTCCGCCTGTCTGTTAAAACGCTCTTTTGAAGCCGTGTCCTTTTGATCACCAGGTCTTTTGTGTCGCGTCTGTGCACATGAAAATTAGCAGAGATTGTGCAAATTGCTTTGAACACAAATTCTGTTTAGAATACGCAAACAAATCCCCAGCGTGCGTGAGCGTTGTAACAACAACAAGGCTGGCCCTCTCCTATCAGCCCTCTCTATCAGCCCTCTCTTATCAACACAATCAGCAGACAGATTCTAACACTTGTAGGGATGAAGAATGGGTCTGAAGACGCCAGGGGCCGATACATAGACTTTTGTCATCTCCTTTTATACAAACAACAATATCTATCAAAGATATAACAGACAGGTGGTGAACTGGGTTTTATAACTGGGTTTGCCTAAAAAAACAGCAGCCATACGTTCTTTGATATGATGAGATTAAAAGTGGGTTATGATTTTATGAAGACCAGAATCAGTTTTAAAGTGTGTATTTCAACACGTATATGATACGATGATTAAAAGTGGGTTTTCAAGACCATAACCCTATCCCTATGATGAGATGAAAAGCCCCCCCCCCCACTTCCGACACCTACGCAAGACCTTCACTTTGATGTGGAAGAGAAGATGCTTTACTTGCACTTCTGGAGAGGGGAGCAGAGGGAAGCCGTTTGACAACCTTGAAGATTCTCTTCAAATTCACAACCTCGCAGACTCACTGCAACAAGACCCTTGGAGACCAAATCTTAAAAAGTTTTTTTTGTTGATAATTTAAGTATTGGGGTTGAAAGAAACATGTTACAGTAAACTAGTGGACT
>NC_137692.1:25898607-25901107 GCF_963989245.1 Nansenia antarctica | reverse complement strand
AGAAGCAATAACCATCACTGTGTCAGATACGCTTTATTGTTATATCAGAGGTGATGAGAGAGAGAGAGAGGGAGAGAGAGAGAGACAGAGGGAGAGAGAGAGAGAGAGAGAGAGAGAGAGAGAGAGAGAGAGAGAGAGAGAGGGAGAGAGAGAGAGACAGAGGGAGAGAGAGAGGGAGAGAGAGAGAGGGAGGGAGAGAGAGAGAGAGAGAGAGAGAGAGAGGGAGAGAGAGAGGGAGAGAGAGAGAGAGAGAGGGAGGGAGAGAGAGAGAGACAGAGAGGGAGAGAGAGAGAGAGAGGGAGAGAGAGAGAGGGGGAGAGAGAGAGAGGGAGGGAGGGAGAGAGAGAGAGAGGGAGGGAGAGAGAGAGAGAGAGGGAGAGAGAGAGAGACAGAGAGAGAGAGAGAGAGAGAGAGACAGAGAGAGAGAGAGAGGGAGGGAGAGAGAGAGAGAGAGTGAGAGAGAGAGAGAGAGGGAGAGAGAGAGAGAGAGAGAGGGAGAGAGAGAGAGCTTAGCATCTACCACATAGTACAGTATCTCCTGTAGCTCCTATGCAGCGATCCCTGTCATGCGCTGGCCCTGGTCCTGCCCCTGCTCCTTCCCCTGGTCCTGCCCCTGCTCCTGCCCCTGCCCCTGCTCCTTCCCCTGGCCCTGGGTCCATCACAGACCTACTGTCCTAGAAGAGACTCTTCTGCTTCTGCCCTGGCTGTTATGTTCTGAGATCCCTGTCACTGTCACAGCCAGGACAACAGTCAGAAGGTTGCTTCTATGAATGCATATTTCATAAGTGTGTCTACAGAGAAGAGGCTTGTGGCAGGCGGGAAGACAGATAGAGAGAGAGAGAGAGAGAGAGAGAGAGGAGGAGCAGCAGAGAGAGAGAGAGAGAGAGGGAGAGAGAGAGAGACAGAGAGAGAGAGAGAGAGAGAGAGAGAGAGAGAGAGAGAGAGAGAGAGAGAGAGAGAGAGAGAGGGAGAGAGAGAGAGAAGCAGCTGGCATTTGAATAGAGGTGGAATCTGTAAAGAACACTAATATTGCAAAGTATGCTTGAGCACACTGCTGAGCACTGAATCGTTTGAGGCTAGCTGGTAGACTATGGTATGTGTCTTTACTAGGACAGTACAGTAGGTAGGTACAGTAGGTAGGGGTTTAATCCCTGGACACCAATGCTGCATGTCGCTGGACTTAAAGGTGCCACACACAAGGTGATGAGAAGAGCTGTGAAGGATGTTTGAATACAGAATGGTTTACCTTATCAGACACACCAACTCCTCTCTACTCTCATACCCACATCACACATTCTCACACAGCGCAGGAGCATTGGATGAACCTTAATTTAGAAATAATTAATGTCTTCATGGACACTTCACAGAAGGATGTCAGAGGTTAGGGGACGAATGGGCTGCACCAAGCCCATAGATCACTACGCTCACCCACAGACCACAGATCCACCAGCAGAACACACCCTAATGTACACACCCTATGTACACTCGACGTCACTGTAAATGAGGGTGACCTCAGTGCCTATCGAGTTTTAAAATAAAGGTTTGAAAACCCTCGCAGATAAACCAAAATTTTCATTCAAACATGGACAAATACAATACTGTAATGTAATCTTGTTTTGTGCAAAAAAATGTTTTTGCATAATGTCCATTGTAGGACAATTTCCCATAATTGTAGACGTGGTATGTTCTAAACTAAGGTTTCTCCAAGGACAGTACGGGCAGTAAAATTGTGAAAATAGTGTCACAAATTGCCAAAATGAGAGGTTAGGGTTCGGGTTTCACTACTGTATATGCGATCACTCTGTGTGGTGATGTGCAGTGACTTACAGTAGGCTCTTCGCTCTTGCCAGGTTTGACATGGCTGTAATGACTTGTGATTGATTCATGAAAGAATCAAACTGAAACTCATTTCACAGTTGATAGGTAAACAGTTTTGGGGGCAGAGAAGACAGACATCTTCTGACGACAAGCTATGGATAAATAACCAAAAGAGAGGGTGATCAGATTAGATTGACATACTGACATGCAACACTCTCATGATCACAGCTGTTTATTAGGGCGTATCCCTAAGTGTTAGTTATTCAGTTCTGTTCTGTCGGCCATGACTCCCACAAATATTGGTTATCGCTATTGTTGACTTTTTTTGCTTTTTGGCTGCAGGCACGAAGAGGACCCCTGTGTAGCAAACTTGAGGCTAACCCTTAATGTCACATGGCACTAAGTATAGTAAACAACTCTGACTGATTCATGAAAGTTCTCATTTCAATCACCTGAAACACGTTCAGTGGCAGAGCAGAATATTAATGTCACGAGCTGTGCTCTCACAGTCACACAGGCAGACACACACACACACACACACTCACAGCCCACACACACACACACACACACACACACACACACACACACACACACCAAGTCACACACACACACACACACACACACACACACACACACTCACAGCCACACACTCACAGCCACACACACACACACACTCACACAC
>NC_137692.1:25887020-25898407 GCF_963989245.1 Nansenia antarctica | reverse complement strand
CCCTCCCCTCCTCAAACAACGCCCACCTCCCTCCCCCTCCTCACCCACCTCCCTCCCCTAACACCCCCCTCCCCTAACCCACCCACCTCCCTCCCCTCCACCCACCGCCCGCCCTAACCACCACCACCTCCCTCCTCAAAACACCCCCTCCCGCCCTAAACACCCACCTCCCTCCCTCTAACACACCCACCTCCCTCCCTCAACACCCACCTCCCTCCTCTAAACACCCACCTCCCTCCTCTAAACACCCACCTCCCTCCCCTAAACACCCACCTCCCTCCCCTAAACACCCACCTCCCTCCTCTAAACACCCACCGCCCTCCCCTCCTCACCCACCTCCCTCCCCTAAACACCCACCTCCCTCCTCTAAACACCCTCCTCCCTCCCCTCCTCACCCACCTCCCTCCTCTAAAACACCCACCTCCCTCCCCTCCTCACCCACCTCCCTCCCTCCTCACCCACCTCCCTCTCTAAACACCCACCTCCCTCCTCTAAAACACCCACCTCCCTCCTCTAAACACCCACCTCCCTCCTCTAAACACCCCACCTCCCTCCCCTCCCTCACCCACCCTCCCTCCCTAAACACCCACCTCCCTCCTCTAAACACCCACCTCCCTCCTCTAAACACCCATCTCCCTCCTCTAAAACACCCACCTCCCTCCTCTAAACACCCACCTCCTCCCCTAAACACCCACCTCCCTCCTCTAAACACCCACCTCCCTCCTCTAACACCCACCTCCCTCTCTAAACACCCACCTCCCTCCTCTAAACACCCACCTCCCTCCCTAAACACCCACCTCCCTCCTCTAAACACCCACCTCCCTCCTCTAAACACCCACCTCCCTCCTCTAAACACCCACCTCCCTCCCTCTAAACACCCACCTCCCTCCCCTAACACCCACCTCCCTCCCTCTAAACACCCACCTCCCTCCCTCTAAACACCCACCTCCTCCTCTAAACACCCACCTCCCTCCCTCTAAACACCCACCTCCCTCCCTCTAAACACCCACCTCCCTCCCCTAAACACCCACCTCCCTCCTCTAAAACACCCACCTCCCTCCTCTAAACACCCACCCCCCTCCTCACCCACCTCCCTCCTCTAACACCCACCTCCCTCCCTCTAAACACCCACCTCCTCCTCTAAACAACCCACCTCCCTCCTCTAAACCACCCACCTCCCTCCCCTAAACACCCACCTCCCTCCTCTAAACACCCACCTCCCTCCCCTAAACACCCACCTCCCTCCCCTCCTCACCCACCTCCCTCCTCTAAACACCCACCTCCCTCCTCTAAACACCCACCTCCCTCCTCTAAACACCCACCTCCCTCCCCTAAACACCCACCTCCCCTCCCTCTAAACACCCACCTCCCTCCTCTAAACACCCCACCTCCCTCCCCTAAACACCCACCTCCCTCCTCCTCTAAACACCCACCTCCCTCCTCTAAACACACCCACCTCCCTCCTCTAAACACCCACCTCCCTCCTCTAAACACCCACCTCCCTCCTCTAAACACCCACCTCCCTCCTCTAAACACCCACCTCCCTCCTCTAAACACCCACCTCCCTCCTCTCCCTCACCCACCTCCCTCCTCTAAACACCCACCTCCCTCCTCTAAACACCCACCTCCTCCTCTAAACACCCACCTCCCTCCCCTCCTCACCCACCTCCCTCCTCTAACACCCACCTCCCTCCTCTAAACACCCACCTCCCTCCCCTAAACACCCCACCCTCCCTCCCCTAAACACCCACCTCCCTCCTCTAAACACCACCTCCCTCCCCTAAACACCCACCTCCCTCCTCTAAACACCCACCTCCCTCCCCTCCTCACCCACCTCCCTCCCCTAAACACCCACCTCCCTCTTCTAAACACCCACCTCCCTCCTCTAAACACCCACCTACCTCCCCTAACACCCACCTCCCTCCCTCCTCACCCACCTCCCTCCCCTCCTCACCCACCTCCCTCCCCTAAACACCCAACAGATGAACAACCCTGTTTTGTTACAAACTAGAACGTTCTGTAGAGAGTGTAGTGTTGTGTTAGTGTTGACATTAGAACGTCTTGTAGAGAGTGTAGTGTTGTGTTAGTGTTGACATTAGTGTAGTGTTGACAGCAGGAGACTCAAAGGGCATCAGCCAGTCCCCAGCTGATTGGCTCACTACGTACACAGCTGACTGGTGACACATTGTTAAGGATGTGTCAACTGTACTACTGTATGTCTGTACTAACACCACTGTAATAACCTTAGACAAAGACACATACACCCAATTGCCTCAGTAGAGGTGTATATCAGGGGAGGCCGGTGGAGGCAGGAATCGGAGGACTTCATTGTAATGCATGGAACAGAATTCCTTCATAATTCCTCCATAACATTACAATGAGCCCGTCCTCCAATTTCTACCTCCACCGACCTCCCCTGCAGTAGATAGTAGAGGTGTACATATTCTGTAAGGTTCTGTAGAAGTCGTACGCTGTGTAAACCGGATCGGATGAAAGAATGAGCCAGGAAGGTAATTGGTAGTAGTGAAACACCTAGCTCAATGACATGATCAATACCGTACCTCTATGGACTGGTTTCTACTTCTCAAGGTAAGAGATTATCCGTCCTTGTGTGTTTTTATCACCTTGGGTGGAACTCACATGGCCCTCCCGATGGGAGCAGCACAGTACATTACCGCTGTACAGAAACAACAACAAGCCCCCGCCCGAAAAAATCGAATGAGAAATTCATGAGGTGTCGATATCGCTGTGCATATTAAACTCCGAGCAACGTTGATGGAGGAGGTAGCTATTACGGTGCACTGTGCCAGCCAATTGCTGGAGGCTGCTTAATGTGGCATCATTGGATTAATATTTCGGACCTGGGAGCATCTAGTTTGTGCGACCGGCGTTAAGCCGCCCAGCCGTGCTGACTGGAGCAGAGAGTATCGATCAGAGAGATTACTCTCAGACATGGAAGAAAACAAACGGTTCATAAACACATAAACACCACCTCAGCTACGGCGCTGATGACCGACGCCAAGAACACAGAGCAGGGGTCTATGGACACCACGGGTGACTGAGGTAGAAGTGATGAAAAGAAAATGAAGAAACAAAGTTGGTGTGTTGGCTCAGACAAGAAGACCTTGACCGGGTGTTGGTTTGCTTAGTAATGTTTTGGACTGGTCCTGCCTTAGTGATATTATTATTATTTTTATTTTTTACATTGGTGTTATATTGGTGCATATGAACACTGCCCACTGTTACAGCACAATTATTCAAGTTTGAAATTGCCATCTGGATCAAAGTACAGTATGTGTGTTTTGGGCGATACATTCTAGAGCTCCGACAGTGTAACGTGGCTAGCCTGTTTGTAAAGTCAGAGCCTAGAGTCAAATCAAATCTCTGAACCCTCTTCATCTGCTTTTTTTGCACATTTACTGAGAACCGATCCTAGCTAGGCTATATCTGGCCTTACTTTCACCAAATAGTTCAGTGACTGACTAACGTACCACTCGGTGCATATGTTACGGTACATGTGGGAAAACGGTTTATGTTGGCATTTCCCGGGACATGCCGACATGTACCAAGTCGACGGTTTATGCTGGCATGTCCCGGGAAATGCCGACATAAACCGTTTTCCCACATGTACCGTAACACATACATTCTTTGTGTATTTCTTTCAACAGAAGCTGCGAAGCAAAAATGTTTGGTGTGGTGCCTTCAACACACTGCACTCTGTAGTAGTAGTAGTAGTAGTAGTAGTAGTAGTAGTAGTATCCCAGAACCTGAGCCAACCCAACCCCTCAGTCTCAGAAGTGTCTCACCATCGAGCTCCCCCTCAGAGATGCTGGCCAGCTGGTCGCTGTCACTCCCGTCAGCAGACAGAGCGCTACTCAGGTAGTTCCCCTTGTAGAGGAGACCTGCTGTCACGTGATGGAATGGCATCTTCTCCCTGAGAGAGAGAGAGAGAGAGAGAGGGGGGGGGGGAGAGAGAGAGAGAGAGAGAGAGAGAGAGGGGGGGGGGAGAGAGAGAGGGGGGGGGGGAGAGAGAGAGAGAGAGAGAGAGAAGAGAGAGAGAGAGAGAGAGAGAGAGAGAGAGAGAGAGAGAGAGAGAGAGAGAGAGAGAGAGAGAGAGGGAGAGTCATTAGACTAGAGACTTCTGCTACTGTCTGTCTGCTACTGAGCACAAACACCAGAGTAACCCAAACACAGATGACCCCGTCATTCGCCTGGCACCTCTACTGTCCATTGTCTGACCAAGGGGAACGTTAGCGCTGGCAGCCCATCTATAATACCTATAATTAGGGGAGCATGCAGGGGGGTGATGGTGGTGGAAGTTGAAGTGTGGGAGCTGAGAGCTTCTCTGAATTACATATCTAGCACATACGTGACTACTGACGGCCATGAACAGTGAACAGCTTAGATAAGCAACTCTGGAAATCAGGGGAGGCTGGTGGAGGTAGAGGCTGGTGGAGGTAGAGGCTGGTGGAGGTGGAGGCTGGTGGAGGTGGACATCGGACACTGGCTCATTGTAATGGAATCAGGAACGGTATGAAACGTGTGTGCTTAGACGTAGCTTGGATAAGCTGTTCTGGAAATAGAATAGGTGGACACACTTCTAAACTTCATCTCAGGGGTCAGTTTCATGAAAGCATCTTAGTTAAAGTAGTACTTTATCGCTTTTGAAAACCAGGCCCACTCCTCTCCGAGACTAGCTACGTTATTAACGGATTCCGTTTTTTCATGCATAAGAGAGATTGACCTACAAACATTGATTATACAATTCCTGAGTTTAGAATGATACGGTTCTATCTCCGTTTAGAATGATAAGGTTCTATCTCCGTTTAGGGCAGTTCAGAGATATTGAGCGTCAAAGTTTTTACATTCCATTATGTTTTGTGAGATGGAACCTTTGTGTTTTATGAATTACTAACTAAAAAATGTCAACTTTTTAAAAATAACACCACACAGGCATTAATAAACACCTAATGGATCAGATAATGTAGAAATCAAAATGTTGACAAAAATAGATGGAACCTTATAATTCTAATGTCACAAATTGTTCCTCCTTCATGGGTTTGTAGATGAGTTGTCTGGATAATTCAATACGACTTAAAAGCTACGAAGCATTCTGGAAACGGAGCTCAGAACTGGACAACAGTTTATGAAAATATTAAAATGTTTCCTTATGAAAATAATAACATACAGTACAGGAGATTCACCACCGTTTTCAAAAAGTCAAAAGCGAAACCCAAATTGGAGACTGTGAGCTTCCTCTCCCCTCCTGTAAAATTAATAAAAACCACAATTCAAGACAAACAAAGTGACAACCTGAGCACCGTTTTTCCCTGAGAGCAGAGAGAATCTGTGAACAAGGTCTATAAATATGAGCTGAACTCAATTCCCTAAATGGAAATCTCTCACACTGTGAGGCCAGTATAACAAGGGGGTGTGTGCGCCCATTAATTATTCAATAGATAGAAGCCCAAGGATATAGCAGAGAATATAAAAACACAGAGCAGGATATTTGGGAGCGTATACTTCCTTCATATAATTGGATTGTGTTTTGATGAACGATGAGAGGATGCCCCTTGAAAAAGAATAAGTAATTGAAAGAGAGGGTTGCGTGATATCAAAAGACAAATGCACTCTATCACTTAGAAGCCTGTAGCCTGAGCCTCCCTCTGCAGCACCCAGAGGGCAGAACGTAGGGCGCAGCATGCACCATGCGCCATGCGCCATGCACCATGCACCATGCACCATGCACCATGCGCCATCTCAGCTGAGCATTCCCAGACACTCTACATTTAATTCTAATATAATTATAATTATATCTATAGATCCTATATTTCTTTACCTTCCCTCCGTGTCATGGAAACCTCAGGGTTCGTGCACATTCTCTAAGTGTACTGTAGACCAAGGGAGGCTGCTGGACGCTAGAGTTTATTTGTATTTTCCCTTTGTTATTGGTGAGGAAGTGCTATTAATATATAAAGATTTTGATTTTGATATGATACTAAAACACCTTGATGGAGCAAGCATCCTTCTGAGACTGAGTTAAGGAACTGAATGTCGCCGGACTATTCAGTCAGTTTAATAGGTGATTACTGCTCTTTGCAGGATTGCTTTTTAAAAAAGCTTTCTGAGTGTAATGCTGTTAATGTTATATCAGCATCTTTTATAACCTCATTCCTATTGACATTATTAAGTTTAGTAATTTAATGAACAGGGTTAATTAATTCCTTTGATCAACTATTTTTAGTAGATAAACAGGGATGTTTATGTCAGAATAGAGCAGAAGCAGCCTCATCAGCTTAATTAATATCATGAAAATGATATCCTCAAGGGCGTGGACTGGTTTCCTCCTCACTTCAGAGTGTAATACATGTGTTGATACATGCACACTGATCACAGAGTCCACTCCACATGGTTTCCCTCCAACAAATCTGCATGGAGGAAACCCAGAGGTACACAACATGAGTCCTGCTTTGAGACGACATGAGTCCTGCTTTGAGACAACATGAGTCCTGCTTTGAGACGACATGAGTCCTGCTTTGAGACAACATGAGTCCTGCTTTGAGACGACATCCCACGATACGGCAAAGCCCAGGGGTGTCCTGCAGTGTCCTACATTAAGATGCAGCTTACGTTTCTGACGCCTCTACTGTAGTTCTGCTCTGAAGTCAGTAATTATCAGTCAGTTATTAACTAACAGAGAGCTCTACTCGACGACAGAATACAGAGTAGAGAGTAGAGAGGGCTAGAGAGGGGAGAGGGGGTCCCTACTGCAGATGTATTCTAGTGGTGGGGTTTTCTAGTGGTGGTCTAGTGGATAGTGAGTTGGACTTGTGATCGAACTTGAGTTCAAATCCCGCCTGAAACCACACCACTACAAGTGTGCCCTTGAGTAAGGCACTTAGCCCTCAGTTACTCCAGGGGGAATGTCCCTGTCATGCGTAATTGTAAATCGCTTTGGATTAAAAGCGTCTGCTAAATGTCAAAATTCATTAATTAAATTAAATTATTCTCCTCAATGGGGAAAAGTAAACACGCGAAGGAGAACTCACTCTAAATATATCTCAGTTAACTTACCAGCTAAGGGTTAAATACTGTACATCAATTAATTACATCATTAATTAGTAACATAATAATAATCTCAATGGAACTAACCTGATTAAATAGGTAACATAAATAAATAAATGAATGAACTAGCTGGCTGGCTGGTGTTAGGTCGTAGGGAGATCACAGAGGCTGCATTTACACTGCAGGTGTAACTGCCAGTGCATTCCACAATTTGGGTGCATAAAATGAGAATGCAGCCTCACCAAATCTCTTCTTTTGTTCATGTGGTACACAGAGAAAACCAGCGTGAGAAGACCTGAGAGCTCTATTGGGCTGATATGCTAGCAGAAGACCTGAGAGCTCTATTGGGCTGATATGCTAGCAGAAGACCTGAGAGCTCTATTGGGCTGATATGCTAGCAGAAGACCTGAGAGCTCTATTGGGCTGATATGCTAGCAGAAGACCTGCGAGCTCTATTGGGCTGATATGCTAGCAGAAGACCTGAGAGCTCTATTGGGCTGATATGCTAGCAGAAGACCTGAGAGCTCTATTGGGCTGATATGCTAGCAGAAGACCTGAGAGCTCTATTGGGCTGATATGCTAGCAGAAGACCTGAGAGCTCTATTGGGCTGATATGCTAGCAGAAGACCTGAGAGCTCTATTGGGCTGATATGCTAGCAAAAGGTCTGAACATATTCTGGTGCTGTGCCAATGAGAGCTTTATAAACAAGCAGAAAGATCTTGAAATCTATTCTGAACTTAACAGGAAGCCAGTGTAGAGTCTCTAAAATAGGAGTTATATGAGCTCGTCTGCTTGTTTTGGTTAAAATTCTCACTGCTGCATTTTGGACTAATTGCAGCTGGCCAATATATTTCTTCAAAAGACCAGAAAGGAGACTGTTACAATAGTCCAAACGGGTCATAACAGAAGCATGCATTAACACTTCTGCATCAGCTTGCCGGAGAAAATGTCTACATTTTGCAATATTCCGTAGATGATAAAAAGCATTTCTAGTGATAGATTTGATGCTCAAAGCTCAGGTCAGAATCTATAATCACACCTATGAGCCCATCCTCCGATTTCTACCTCCACCAGCCTCCACTGGTGTCAACCCATCAATGGTATCATATGGCCACCATACTGGAGAATAGAACGGACAGAAAACACAGTAAAAGCTGCTGCCTTTACAGACGGCTTATTAAACACAGAAGCAGCGCTACACAGTTGGCAACTCCTACAGTGGCGACCTGAAGTGACCAGGCAGCCCTAGAGCATTAAATCACCTGATTGAGCAAATCAACGTTTCAGCTGAACCAACTCCCTCGCCCACCTAGAGGGACGACAGTAATTAGTTGAATCAGACAGTGAGGAGGCTTCAGGCACTGCAGGAGTACCTTACAGTTTTTCTCAATCGCTTTCACACTAACATCAGAACTTGAGACACAACGACCAAAACCTGGAACTCATGTAGCTTATCTCACACCGATTCTGCACAAATACAAACACATTTCCTGCTTTTCACTCATTTTGCAGTTCTAAAATACACTTTCTGCAAAACACTACCCATAATTCTCTACATTTGTCACAATGTTATATAAAATATAATATAATCAAATCTCTTGTGTTCACATGGAAAGCATTACCATTCCGAATGCTAAACTCAAACCACCAATCACACTCCTCGTATGAGCAAACACCTGTTGCTTTTCAATTAGCAATCATAGCTTTAACAATAAAAGGGCCAATGGTGAGCTCTCGTGTGTTGGAGAACAATGGATGCCAACTTTGCAGAGAGAGACAGAGCGAGAGGTGTGAGAGTCAGAGGAGGAGGAGGAGGAGGAGGAGGAGGAGGAGGAGGAGGAGGATGAGCAAGAGTAAGATGACAACCAAAACTACAACCTAGGAGAGCAGCCGCCTCTGATGAGATTCGGGCCACTTTGGTCGACCACGTTGATGAAGTGGGTTTCAAAAAGCAAAAAGGCGGCAACAGGGAAGGAACATCATTGGCCAGTGACGTTGTTGAGGTTCCTGGCCAGTGAGAGGGAACATCATGTGCACAGCAGAAAATCACCAAGGCATCCTCCATCCTCCATCACCATTCAACCCCTACCATAGTGCCCATCTCATCACTTTTCTGTACACACGACACAACATCCTCACCCCAGCCGAGCATAGGATGACCCAGAGCAGCCCAGGTATGTTGACATCTGGGACAACGTACGTTTCCAATATCATTGTCCATTTCTCAAACGCTTTGAGTTTTTTCAGCTTGGCATTGGAAGGTCATATATGAACACAGGCCCCATGAGCGCTGGACCCACGAGCGCATACCCCTTCTACAAGCAATGGAGGACGCATGGTGATAAAGCTGCTGAAGTATATCAGGGCTGGATTCATCATGCCAGGCGATACTTTCCCCTCTGCTTGGCCAGAGAGAACATTGCCTGTGATGTCGACAAGGTCTTGTGGTCTTTGTGTTTAGAGTATATGCAGAAGGCTTATTTTTTTGTTTCTATTGTTCTGTATGAAGAACACTTTACAAATCCAACTGTTATTGCTGAGATGTGTACAGTGTAGGTCTGATAAACATTTTGTCGTTGTTATTCTTGTGACTATCAGTCAGACTGTCTGGGCAGATCAACACACTTGACGACCCCAATCTGATAGACAATGAAAACCAGTTTCTCTACTAGAAACTTGACATTCATTGGCTAGACAACAGACACAAATATAAATGATCACAAAGAACTGATTGCTCTCTTTTCTCTTGACGTACACCTAGGCCAGGCCATGACTGGGTCAGAGGATCTCATTGTATATATATTATTTATAGACTAAACTTTTCTAAATCTAAAAGAGGTTTGACTCGACGGTAAACCCAACGTACACTCTGGTTACACTCTTAACGGTCTTTAGATGAACCTTCAAAAGCTCTCTTCCAACATCAGCATCATTAGTCATTAGAGTCATTAAAGGCTATCGTGTGTGTGTGTGTGTGTGTGTGTGTGTGTGTGTGTGTGTGTGTGTGTGCGTGTGTGTGTGTGTGTGCGTGTGTGTGTGTGTGTGAGTGTCTCTGTGTGTGTCTCTCTCTGTGTGTGTGTGTGTGTGTGTGTGTGTGTGTGTGTGTGTGTGTGTGTGCGTGTGTGAGTGTGTGTGTGTGTGAGTGTGTGTGCGTGTGTGTGTGTGTGTGTGTGTGTGTGCGTGTGTGAGTGTGTGTGTGTGTGTGTGTGAGTGTGTGTGTGTGTGCGTGTGTGAGTGTCTCTGTGTGTGTCTCTCTGTGTGTGTGTGTGTGTGTGTGTGTGTGTGTGTGTGCGTGTGTGAGTGTGTGTGTGAGTGTGTGTGTGTGTGTGTACGTGTCTCTGTGTGTGTGTGTGTGTGTGTGTGTGTGTGTGTGTGTGTGTGTGCGTGTGTGTGCGTGTGTGTGTGTGTGTGTATGCGTGTGTGAGTGTCTCTGTGTGTGTCTCTCTGTGTGTGTCTCTCTGTGTGTGTGTGTGTGTGTGTGTGTGTGTGTGTGTGCGTGCGTGCGTGCGTGCGTGTGTGTGTGTGTGCATTTAGAAAAATATGCGCTAGGAGGACCCACTTAATAGACCCCAATCAGACAGAATCAGACAGTGTGTTATACAGTTTCCTTTAAAAGAGAAAGCCATGACTAATATGAGAAGTCGGGGGAGAACAAGGCAGAACTAATCAAACGTCCAACTCTTTGTCGACCAAACCTTTGCATTGATGGAACGCGTCAGCATGCATGACTGATCAATGTACAGTATTATCTCATTGTAGGCTGAAGCTATGACCAGAGGGTAGAGGCATGGAGCTCTGACCAGAGGGTAGAGGCATGCAGCTATGACCAGAGGATAGAGGCGTGAAGCTATGACCAGAGGGTAGAGGCATGGAGCTATGACCAGAGGGTAGAGGCATGGAGCTATGACCAGAGGGTAGAGGCATGAAGCTATGACCAGAGGGTAGAGGCATGGAGCTCTGACCAGAGGGTAGAGGCGTGAAGCTATGACCAGAGGGTAGAGGCGTGAATCTATGACCAGAGGGTGGAGGCGTGAAGCTCTGACCAGAGGGTAGAGGCATGAAGCTATGATCAGAGGGTAGAGGCGTGAAGCTATGTCCAGAGGGTAGAGGCACGAAGCTATGACCAGAGGGTAGAGGCATGGAGCTATGTCCAGAGGGTAGAGGCACGAAGCTATGACCAGAGGGTAGAGGCATGGAGCTATGACCAGAGGGTAGAGGCATGAAGCTATGACCAGAGGGTAGAGGCGTGAAGCTATGACCAGAGGGTAGAGGCATGAAGCTATGACCAGAGGGTAGAGGCATGGAGCTATGACCAGAGGGT
>NC_137692.1:25854520-25882020 GCF_963989245.1 Nansenia antarctica | reverse complement strand
TTCACAGACAGACAGCCTTCACATACAGACAGCCTTCACAGACAGCCTTCACAGACAGCCTTCACAGAGCTTCACAGACAGCCTTCACAGACAGCCTTCACAGACAGCCTTCACAGACAGCCTTCACAGCCAACCTTCACAGACAGCCTTCACAGCCTTCACAGACAGACAGCCTTCACAGACAGACAGCCTTCACAGACAGACAGCCTTCACAGACAGCCTTCACAGACAGACAGCCTTCACAGACAGACAGCCTTCACAGACAGACAGCCTTCACAGACAGACAGCCTTCACAGACAGACAGCCTTCACAGACAGCCTTCACAGCCTTCACAGACAGACAGCCTTCACAGACAGACAGCCTTCACAGACAGACAGCCTTCACAGCGGGGAGCAAAGCGCGACAAAAAAAAGCAGTTCACAGAGCTATTAGTGCTGGAGCGCGATGATGTCCGTAAGAGCTGGAGCTATTGTGACATGTAGAAACGCGGAACATACATAGGCGACAACTGGACACGCGTAAAAGCTGGCGTTTTTACGCGGTTTTTTGGGCGTTTTTACGCTCCGGCGGGAGCGACACACAGCCCCGCGTAGAGACGTTTGCTGAGGCGCGGTGTTCTAATGTTCTAATGAGACCAGAGAAACGGTCCTTCACACCTGAAGTACATTACAGTTCACTAAAGGCGCTTTCCTGTCAACTGTTAACACATTCATCATTCATCAGTGTGACAGAGGGAAAGAAAATGATATCCTCGACTAATAATGATCAGTCTCCGTTATTCGCTACATGGTTTAAATGTCATTTTGTTTTATATTTCTGTATTGATAAATGTGTTCTGTCTTGTGGTAAAACATTGACAGCCTGTGACTGTCCATCCATATGATGACGCTGTCTTATGATTAACGCTTAACGTTCTTCATCAATTCAAAGTCCAGAGATTAAATAAACGGTTAATTCGTCGTTTATTCCACATTCTCTCGATCATAACGACGGTAACACATCGCTGGCACTGAAACATGTCCAGAAGTCAGGACACATATTCTAATAAAGCCATGTTCTAATAAAGCCATATTCCCTTCGATGTGTGTGTGGAGATGTAGGATAAAATAAGCATTTAAGTGCATCAAACAAAAAAGCTAAAAGATGCAAATGTCACACTGGAGAGGGACGAAATGATCTTCACTCAATCGAAAGGCCAATCAATCATAATAATAATAATCATAATATCATATCATCTGATTAACGTGTTCAGATAACAACAGGTGCAACACGAGGGAAAGCATGAGACACCTTGAGCGCAGCAGGCAATCAGAATGACAAACTACAATCGTTTAAATCTCCTGAATGAATATGAATATGACTAGAATGTGTCACCCTCTCTCCCAGACTTACCTTTGAGAGATAGCACTGACTATCATGCATCTATCTGCTATTATGCATCTATATATTATAATAATAATAAGAATAATAAGAATAAGAATAAGAATAAGAATAAGAATTATGCATATATAATAGCTATTATGCATCTGTCTCCCAGACTTACCTTGGAGAGCAGGAGACTAGTTGGTCTTCCAAAGTGATAAATCAAATCCTGCAGCCGCGCAGGGAGTCTGAACACCTTGCCTCACACAACCTGCTCACACACGGCATGTAGATATGTTAGATGTAGGCTTGGAGACTAAATAATAAAACAGGTACAACAGTTGCCTTGCTTGGTCGTGTTCCTAATGATCAGTCCATGCGTACTTTGGACATCCAATGCCCCATATATCCAGCCGGCGCAATCGTAATAGTTGCACTTTTCTGCCCAACTCCCATCAATTATAATAATATCCTCTCTTATTCCAAAATGTTTTCTGATGTCACAGTGATAGGGTGTGAGGTCTCATGTGACCTTTTTACAGTAGCGCAACAAGCCGTTTATGACAAAATCCTGAGGTGTCAGATGTGATTGATGCCGAGCGCGTAAAGATGTGATCAGGAGACGCACCGACACAGATCTGCCAGGGCGCAACCGAGTCCAATCTGAACTGTTTTCTGCATCAATCACCGTTCTGATGCCACTTCACCGAGGGGAGAAAAAACACCCAAAACATTGTTGCGCATCGTTGTTCTGGTCATAATTCATCCACAGGAACTACGAGGTTAACCCAACATGCGCCTCTCGTTGACAGCCTGTGCATTCATCTGCGTCCGATGGAGACTAGACCAGATGGTATTGGTGTTGAAACTCGTTTATCATTCGGTAGTTTGTCACTAAGCACTACAGTTGTGGTCACTGGCGGACTCAGGGGGGGGGGGGGGGGGGGGCAGGGGGGGCGACCGCCCCTCCTGGTGCCCCCACGGTTGAAAAACGTCTCTCTTAAGTGCCCTTTTGAGTGGCAAAAATGAGAGGACGTGCCCTATTGGTGCCCCTCCAATGGTCGAAACTTGACCATGTGCCCCCACAGTTGAAAAACGTCGCACTAAAGTGCCCTTTTGAGTGGCAAAAATTAGAGGATGTGCCCTATTGGTGCCCCTCCAATGGTCTAAACTTGACCATGTGCACTGATGGGGTCCCATGTTGTGCAGTAGGTGCCCTTTTTTTCTTTTCGCCCCCCCCCTGCCCTTCAAACAGCCTGAGTCCACCACTGGTTGTGGTTCCTATATAGCCTAATACAAATCAAAGTATGCTAGGTAGCCTATACATAGATAGAAAGATAATTGGCGTTGCTTTTGCACAAGTCTACAGGCAGCCCTATACACCAAGTGATATCATCCAAGTGTGATAATCATAATCACAGATGGAGATGGGGCTATACTTAGGCTACAACAATTATACTTGATTGTCCTATAATTTAATCTTTACTTTCGTACTTTTATTGTCATATCCTTAAATGTATTAGGCTAAATGTATTACATACAGTATATACTTGATTGTCATGTCCATAAATGTGCACTTTAATATACTTAAAATGTAATTTCAAAGTAGGCCTATTTCAAGGATTTGTAATCCGCTGAAATTATTATGTGAATTCGAACAAATGTACCTGAGAGACGGTATAGATTGTTCGGTAATCTGGCCCTTGAATTGCAATGCAGTTGGTCCAGTTAAATATTTTTTTGGGGTTACAATTGGTTATTAATTGGATGCAGTGCTCATTTTGAGATTGGATTGGTCTACTCTTCAGTTTTGTATACTTGGATTCCTGCTTTTGCTCAATGATGTGTGCTGTTTCCCTTCCCAGTGCCAAGTGCCGCCGTGTCAACGATGTGAACAACACCATCCAGGGGGGCACTCTGTGAGTGGCAGGGCAAAGGGGCAGGTGCCCCCCCCGTGCACGTGCCTGGTGACATTCAGACAAGTGTTTGAGAGAAGGAGACACAATCTTGTTTGATTACAAAATTGATTTAAAAAAAACTAGGAAAGACCACGCGGGGACAGTGTATATGTACATATGTACCTGGACCTGTGTATATATGTACATTTAAATGGACAATGAAATGCAATTCTGACAGCAAGGCTTGAGAACATGGTGGTGACAACAAGACTACGCTTTGAAATCCTCAATTAAACATCTTTCAAATACCATAATCATTGACATCCTACCACAGTCTACGCATCGTGGCATATAGGGAAGTTCCTGATTCAGGTACAGTATGTCAAGAACACAACATGCATGACTGGTCATGAAAAGTGCCTCACACAATGAAGGCGCTTGCTGCTCTGTGCAGCGTGTCAGAAGTGACTGTGGGGCTTCACAGCACCTTGTTCTGACCCTGCAGGGACCTGATCTCACAACTCGTAAATCTCATTCATGCACTGGACAGATTTCATCCCCATCACGCCACAGGTATTGAGAGGCCGCTGTTCGGCGCTTGACGACAAGTGCTCATTGATTCTCTCAAAAACAGTCAATGAGAAGACAAGTCTGAGGTTGACTTATGTTATTATTATTATTATTATTATTAAACAATTTCAAGTGAATTCATGAATCGCTACAGGTACAGGTAGATGTGTTTAGAGATCCAGTCAGGGGAGGCTGGTGGAGGCAGAGATCAGAGGCTGGGGTGATGTCTCCTGCCACCAGCCTCCCCTGGATACCATGAATATGTCTAGAGCTCAAATCCAATACATTGCAAACAGCCAGGGAAGACAGAAACATGATTCTTTATGTTCTTCAGGATTCTCTGCAAAGCAATAATGAACGTGTGAAGTTTTGATTGGCTCCCCCATGTCAGCCACAGGCTTTGTCCTCATCCTGGTCTCAAAGCAGTGCTTTGACATCACAACCTTGCAGCGTGAGATAGGTCAGTCAGTCAGTATTTTTCAACTACTACCGGGAAAATTGTTTTGCAATGGCGGCCATTCTAAAGTTGACTTGTCAAGGAAAAATGCACAACAATGTATTGGCTGAGTTCTCGTAAACAGTTGAATGTATAATTACACGTAGCATCACTCATAGGCTATATGGTTGCTATGACAACGGGAGGGCTGAATGAATATCGAACGTGTTTTTTTCTGAATTGTTGATATTCTGGGGGAGTGTTTGATATAGCCCAATGTAGGTGTGTCATATATGTATCGATAGCGCTGCCACCATCACTGTCCACTTTCCCTTTGGCTTTCCCTTCAGCAGGCAAATACTACCAGAGAATTGTTTCACAATAGCGTCCATTCTACAGTTGACTTGTCAAGGGAGATGGCTGAGGTGTAGCAGAGGCGTGGAGAGACACAGTTCATCTGCATGACGCAGCAAAACAGCCTGTCGAAAAACACAGTGGTTGAGAGAAACACAGTGGTTGAGAGAAACACAGTGGTTGAGAGGCGTGCTAGAACTCCTTTAGATTAAAACCTGAGTGGTATTTTCAACAAAAAACCTTCAATGACATGTTCTGGGGACCCCAGAGACTAGCTACATTAACCTGTGGAACAAGAGCATAATATGAGTCCTTTAAATGATACTTATCGAGGTGTACACTGACTATCCTTTCCATCCTTGTGTTGAGTTTTGAATCTAACATTTCAGTCTGAATTATTTGTTCACTTTCCCCTGTAACATGTTCAGTAGTACAGCCACTGGCTAATTGGCTCAGTCAGGGGAGGGAGGGGAGGGGGAGGGGGAGGGGGGAGTCAGGGGAGGGGGAGGGGGAGGGGGAGGGGGAGGGGGAGGGGGAGGGGGAGGGGGAGGGGGAGGGGGAGGGGGGAGTCAGGGGAGGGGGAGGGGGAGGGGGGAGTCAGGGGAGGGGGAGGGGGAGGGGGGGGGGGGGGGATGGGGAGGGAGGGAACCAGGTGGGTCATCAGCTGCTGCCGTCTCGCTGCAGCAGTTTCGGGTCTCGTCAGTGGTGAGTCCAACAAACCCAGGCTAGTTTTATGATATCAATCAGGGCCGGTCCTAGGCATTTAGGTGCCCTAGGCGAGAGTATGATTTGTTGCCCCCCCCCAAAATTTTAGGGGCGCCACCCCCACCACCACATTAAGCCACCAGTACTGCCTCATCACCACCCACACATTCAACAGTAAAAATATGGACAACAATGGTTTCAAGACAAAAATAGACAGTAGGCTGAGACATATTTTCATAGAGACATGAAATTCATAGAGACAAAATTATTGAAATGGGCATTTGGCGCCCTAGGCGACCGCCTAGATCACCTATGCCTAGGACCGGCCCTGATATCAATACAGTGTTAGATACTGCTGAAATAAAGACAAGTGTGTCACGAGGAGTTGGCATGTATTGATTGGTCAACATAAGAGCACTTCTATGTAGGAAGCAAGTGATAGGATCAGTGATGATTGGTGGAGGTAAAAATCAGAGGACGGGCTCATTGTAAATGCATGAAATGGGATGAAGAATGGTATCAAGCAAGTGTGCTAAAAACAACCTACATAATTGACAATTTTTGTATATTAAGGCCCAATCCCGATTCTCTTTTCTACCCCTATGGCTCGTTTTCGAGTGTCACTCGATTCGAAGGCAAGGCCTTCGAATACGTCACAAGCCCTACCCCTTGAAATCTAAGCCCTATGAATTGGGACAGCCCTTCACGGCGCCTACGTCATCACGCGGTACGGGTGACGCGTTGTGTTGCCGGCGAATTCTCACATCTCGCAATGCCTTGTTCAGCTGTGTTTATTTCTGTTGCGTGTGCTATAAGCATCTATTTTCATTTGTTATCAACACACTGTAGTGTTTAGACGTTCCTTTTTTAGTCTCTTCCGTCAGCGATGTCTTTTTTGTGGACATCGCAATAATGACAATGAATTTAATGACAATGAATGACTCCAACCAAAACAACCAGTCCATCAGTAGTCATAAAGCGTTGTCCAAAAATCACGTTACCAAGCGCCTTTCTCAGAACAATTCGTCGTCTAGAATCCAAAAATCAATCCATCATAGTGGTGGTCAAAAACGTAGAAAGAGGATCTCTTGGGGACGCGGCCACATTTGCCCGTGAAGGAGAGATGACAAATAAGCGGAAACATTTCTCAGTAGAGTCGAACGGTGATATATCATCATCCTTTACGCGTATCCTTAACTGTAGTTACATTTCGCGTGTCATACCATTAGACATGGAAATATGTCAATGCGCGGCTGTCATGCACAAATCAGCTTGTAACGTTAGACACACAGCACACAGCACATCGGCATGATAACGTTTTGTTGTTGTTGTGCTTGTTATAAAGAAAAGGTCTATAATGCATTGAAATTAATGATACAACCCATTAATAATATTACCTAATAACAACTGCTCGGATTAGATTGCGGGTGGAAATAGGTCAAAATGCGCATCATGTACAAGTCAGACGAACGTTTGATAGATAACTTTACATATGTGTACCATCATCCGCTGTCAAACGCCACAGGTAATAATTGATTTATGACTGTACATCTCTGAAATGCTCGACTGTCATGCAGCGTTGCGTTACTGTAACGTTAGACACAGCACCGACATAAAAGCGATTTTTGGGTTAAGCTTGTTATAAATAAAAGGTCTATAATGCATTGTAATGACATTAAACTAAGACAATAAGATGGTTATCATAATTTTTCAAATCTTTATTAATAAGTAATTACAGAGAATTAAAATGACATTTCCGCATTGAATAGAGCGACATAAGATTTCTGTAGATGATTCGCAATGCATCCTGGTATCAAGGGGTAGCGTACCGTTAGCCCTTCGAAGCTAGTCTGGTCCTGAAATCCCTCGAAACGAAGTAATAGTTAGCCCTCCCCCTTACCCCTAGCCCTCGACGAAATATGAATTGAGACAGCCCTCGCCCTAAACGTGAACGCGCAAATCGAGCCATAGGGGTGAAAACGAAGGGCTAGGGGTGAATTGGGATTGGGCCTAAATACACCGTTACACAATTTAAGATTAGTCATTTTAGTATCCTTTAATATATTTAAATATATTTAACTTCAAGTATACTGGAAATAAAAGACTTATACTAAGTATTCGCTTGGGATAAATGATAGAATAATCTCAGAACTAAGAATCTCATCTCTCAGAGAGTCTGACTAGTAGTCAACGCGAATAGATTCAGGTAGCAAGATCTTCAGTCTTAATAAGGGAGCCATATCTCCAGTAATTCTCTACACAGGCAACTCCTGCCTAAAACAGCACAGTATTACCTGCTGCATGGTACAGACCCTCTGTCGCTAACTCCTATTTCAACGATAAGCCCATATAACTGGTTTCTATTAAAATCTCACTGAAATACATCCCATGCATCTGAATATAAGTTACATTAGGTTTGAGGCTAAACCCCATATGTCAGGCTTGGAAAGATAAAATGCTTACACCATCATAAACTGCTGCTGAAATTCAAAGTCATCAAGTTTACTCTTGAAAGATTCTCAGTACAACGAGAAGAAGATCAACCGGGAGGATAACCATGCTAATCTGTCACAGAAATAACTTCAATCTCATAAGAGTTCCCAACCGAGTGCTCCTGCATTGAGTGTGGACTGTCGACCCACCTGTGTGACTCACCTGATCAGACCCTGTGTGACTGGTCAAAACTCAGGTCAAACTCTCTTGTTTCACTCTGTCAGTGTCTAAACATGCAGGTAGAAACCAGTGGAGGCTGGTGGAGGTAGAAATCAGAAGACAGGCTCATTATAATGCAGGGAAGGAATGAGGAGTTTGAGACTGGATGGATGGCTTTATGGCTACACAGTGTACATTGCAAAGCTTGTAGAGGGAACATTTGCTTTACAAGATCCAAGCTTTCCAATTTCTTATTCATACACTCATTTATGGACTTTCAATGATGAAACAGGGTTAGGTAAGCAGTAAGCATTACTGAGACAATGTGACTCCAGGCCAATGTGCCTCTTGGAACTACTAGCACAAAAACACCTTAAATGTCATTCTTTTTTCTGTCATAATTACAGCTACCTCAAGCTACCTCAAGTTTCCAGCTAGGGCACAGCAGAGGGAGACACAAGCACATTGCATTGTATGTAAGTGGTCTGTGGGATGTAGGATAACAGAAAATAAAGAAACATAGGCAAGGCAAGTTTATTGAATAGAAGGGGGCCAAGGATTGACCCTTGGGGAAACCCATATGTCAATTTAATATGGTCAGATGCAAAGTTGCCAATGGAGACATAGTAGCTTCTGTCCTGTAGGTAGGATCTAAACCAGTTTAGGGCAGTGCCCGAAAGTCCTACCCAGGTTTTTAGTCTATCTATTAGAATGTCATGGTCTACAGTGTCAAAGGCAGCACTAAGATCTAGTAGTACCAAAATTGAGATTTTTCCAAAGTCAAAACAAATGACACAAATGTCATGAAGGACCTTGATAAGGACTGTTTCAGTATTACGTAGAGGGCGAAAGCCTGATTGAAAGTAATCGAAGAGATCATTTATGGTCAGATTTTTTGCTACGTTGTTTGTGGGCAACCATTTCAATAATTTTTCCTGTACAGGAAAGGTTTGATATGGGTCTGTAGTTGTTTAGTACAAATGGGTCTAGGCCGTTCTTTTTTAGTAAAGGCTTCATAACTGCAGTTTTCAGGGCTTCAGGGAAAATTCCTGATGAAAGGGAAGTGCTGATTATTTGTATTAGTTCGCCTGCCACGCAGCTAAATATGTTTTTTAAAAAGCTTGTTGGCAGGACATGAAGGGCCTTGTAAGGGTCTTGTAATCAATGCTGTTAAATTGTGACGTGGTTGTTATGTCAGCCCTATTTGGGGGTGTTAATGGGGACATGTTTTTCACGCCTGACACAGGAGACCTAATGCCTTGTCTAATGGTTTCTATTTTATTGTTAAAAAAGGATGCAAGCTCATTGCATTTACTAGTCGAGTGAAATTCCTGAGCAATGGGTGTTGGGGGATTTGTTAGTCTGCCAACAGTTTTGAAAAGGATGCGGGCGTTATTGCTATTGTTGTTTATGATCTCAGAGAAAAATGATTGTCTGGCGCTTCTTATTTCTAAGTTATAGTTTTGAAGATTCTCTTTATAGATATCATAGTGGACTTGAAGGTTGTTTTTCTCCATGTGCACTCTGCTTTACGACATTCTCTTTTCTGTGGCCACATGCATGGTTACATGGTTACATTGCTATAGCTGGAAATATTCCCAAAGTGGAAAATGGCAAAAAGATTCAAAAAAACAATGGCAAGGTATATTTCAGGGTTACTTGTGTTGTATTTCAGTGTTTACTCAGATTCCTGGGATCTAAATATAGCCCGACAGTGCCAGTTGCCAGTCTTCATGTGGAGCGCAGAAATAGGGAAATGATTGTCATTAGCCAGGCAGAAGGGGAGCGGAGCTAACTGAGTGGAAAATGTAAAAGTTGCCCTATTTCCAGGTGACAGACGGGACCTACTGAGAGGGACAGTGAGGGGAGGTGAGGGGGACGGTGTTCACCGTGACACCGCCCAGCGCTGACGGCTTCTACATGCTGCCTCTGAGACCACATGCATGACTGTCTAGACTTTGTTTGAATGCAGAGATGCCTGTATGTAAATGTATGTTTGCACTGCAAATTTCCTTAAGAGATAATAACATTAGATTTTTTTATTGTATACCATTCTATTAATATAATATAATAACATATACCATTTAGCTGACACTTTCATCCAGAATGACTTGCAGTGAGTGCATAGCTACATTCTTCTGGATATATGGTCCCGGCGGGAATCAGACCTACAACTTTAGCATTGTTAGCGCCTGTATGCTCTACCAACTGAGCCCCAGACGACCACAGTCACGTGGTCCCTACATAGAAGCTCTTAACAGCTCTTAAGTTGACCGATCAAAAGGATGCAGGCCAACTCCTGACACACTAGTCTTTATTTTAGCAGCAGTATCTGACATTGTAACGAGATGATAACATTAGCTCGGGTTTGTTGGACTCACGTGACGGCGGAACTGCTGCACCGAGACGACGGCAGCTGATGACCCACCTGGTTCCCTCCCTCCCCTGACTCCCCTCCCCCTCCCCCTCCCCTGACTCCCCCCTCCCCCTCCCCCTCCCCTGACTCCCCCCTCCCCCTCCCCTGACTCCCCCTCCCCTCCCCCTCCCCTGACTGAGCCAGTTATGATTGAATGAAGGAATGAATGAATGAATGGTCTTTATTGTCATTGCTATAGTACAGGTACCAAACAACGACATTTGGGAGGGGGGGCTCCCCTGGTGTTAGGAAAGAAGAAAAAAACCCGAAAAAAAACAAGAAGGGAAGGAGCTGGTTTACATAAATAAAGGCTATGTACACTATCCACTATACTATACTGTACAGATAGACGACTAGGGTTGTCATATTGCACATAGTGTTATTGCACATTCATTTAAAGTGTCGCAGTTTGCAGGCTTGAAATGTACACATTTGTGCCTCAGCACTACACCTGATTTTTTTTTTCAGTCCAGCAGCTGCCATCAATCCGTCAGCCAGCGGATGAGACAACTACTGTACATGTTGCAGGGGTATAATGAACAAATAACTCAGGCTGAAATGTTCGACTCACAAGGATGTGAAGGGTAGAGTGTTCTGTGTCAGTGAAGACGTTGAATGTTGAAAGCCTGTGACTGACATGGGGGGATTCAGCCAATCAAAAACTCACACACTCGTTAGTGCTTTGCAAGAAGAATCATGTTTTTGTCTTCCCTGGCGATCTGCAATGGACTGGATTCGAGCCAACTTGTCATCCCTTCTGCCCGCCTAACTACTATGGGATCTAGAGCCTTCAGCCGTTCTGCTCCCCGCCTCTGGAACTCTCTGTCTGTCTCCTAACACTCTGGAACTCTCTGCCACCTAACATTCTGGAACTCTCTGCCACCTAACACTCTGGAACTCTCTGTCTCCTAACACTCTGGAACTCTCTGCCACCTAACACTCTGGAACTCTCTGTCTCCTAACACTCTGGAACTCTCTGCCACCTAACACTCTGGAACTCTCTGCCACCTAACACTCTGGAACTCTCTGCCACCGAACACTCTGGAACTCTCTGCCACCTAACACTCTGGAACTCTCTGCCACCTAACACTCTGGAACTCTCTGCCACCTAACACTCTGGAACTCTCTTTCACCTAACACTCTGGAACTCTCTGCCACCTAACATTCTGGAACTCTCTGCCAACTAACACTCTGGAACTCTCTGCCACCTAACACTCTGGAACTCTCTGCCACCTAACATTCTGGAACTCTCTGCCAACTAATATTCTGGAACTCTCTGCCACCTAACACTCTGGAACTCTCTGCCAACTAACATTCTGGAACTCTCTGCCACCTAACACTCTGGAACTCTCTGTCTGTCTCCTAACATTCTGGAACTCTCTGCCAACTAATATTCTGGAACTCTCTGCCACCTAACACTCTGGAACTCTCTGCCAACTAACACTCTGGAACTCTCTGCCACCTAACACTCTGGAACTCTCTGCCACCTAACATTGTGGAACTCTCTGCCACCTAACATTCTGGAACTCTCTGCCACCTAACACTCTGGAACTCTCTGCCACCTAACACTCTGGAACTCTCTGCCACCTAACATTCTGGAACTCTCTGCCACCTAACATTCTGGAACTCTCTGCCACCTAACACTCTGGAACTCTCTGCCACCTAACATACGCAATATTGACACTCTCTCCACTTTCAAATCCTGTCTTAAAACACACCTTTTCACAATGGCTTACTTGGTTTGATCTCCTGTATTTTGTTTGTTGTTATATCTGATTTTGCTGTTTTCATCTCATTTTGCTTTGTTGATTTTAATGTTTTGATATGTGGTTTTAAACTGTCTTGTAAGGTGTCCTTGAGAGCCTTGAAAGGCGCCCATAAATAAAATGTATTATTATTATTATTATTATTATTATTATTATTATTATTATTATTATTATAGACTGTATCCAGGGGAGGCTGGTGGCGGAAGAAATCCTAATGAACCCGTCCTCCGATTTCTGCCTCCACCAGCCTCCCCTGATTGTATCTCATACTGTATATATAAATACATGTACTTGTAGCCATTCAAGAATTCACTTGAAATAGTTTATGGAAATGATAATACGTTAAAAACCTCAAAGCTGTTGCTCACTTGGATCGTTCAATTCTTCTCATTGGGCATTTTTGGGAGGATACATTCTGAGCACTGGCCATCAAGCGCCGACCAGCGGCCTTTCAATACCTGTGGCGTGATGGGGATGAAATCTGTCTTTTAAAAAAAAATCTGAGTGGGGCAGTCCCACTCATATTTTTCATTTTATTGACAGATACAGTAGAGATTTAGACAGGAAGGATGGGTGAGAGAGAGAGGAGGGATGACATGCAGGATATGTCCCCGGCCGGAATCGAACCGGAGACCCTGCGTTTACATGGTCAGCGCTTAACCCGCTACGCCACATAAGCACCCCTGGCCCATGAGATTTACTGCTTATGAGAACGATGCCCCCAAGAAGACGATGTTACAAAGCGCTGCAGTCACGTCTCACAGACTGCGTAGAACAGACTGTATAGAACAGACTGTATAGAACAGACTGTATAGAACAGACTGCATAGAACAGGCTGTATAGAACAGACTGTATAGAACAGACTGCATAGAACAGCTCCTTCGTTGTGTGAGACACCTTGAGGTGACCACTCATTCATGTGTATCTGAATCAGGAATTTTCCCATATGCCACGATGTGTACACCGTGGTAGGATATAAATCATTATGGTGTTTTAAAGATGATTGCGTATTATAGTGTATGTTCAGTTGTGTTATGTGGTGATGTTTCAAAGAGAATTCATAGAACATTTTATTGAGGACGTCATAGCTTAGTCATGTTGTCACACTGCAATGACATCTGGCACCTGGCACTGGGAAAGGAAACCGCATCATCTGCCCTTCCATACGTCTGTGACAGGGGAGGCTGGTGGAGGTAGAAATCAGAGGACGGGCTCATTGTAATGCATGGAACGGAATGAGGGATGGCGTCAAACACGTGTGTGATCCCATGTCTCATTCCGTTCCCTGCATGTGTAATAACTCTCATCATCCTGCTCTCTCTGGAGGGGCTGGCAGCCCTGTCTCTGTCTCTCTGTCTCTCTGTGTCTCTGTCTGTGTCTCTGTCTCTGTCTCTGTCTCTGTCTCTGTCTCTGTCTCTGTCTCTGTCTCTGTCTCTGTCTCTCTCTCTCTCTCTCTCTCTCTCTCTCTCTCTCTCTCTCTCTCTCTCTCTCTCTCTCTCTCTCTCTCTCTCTCTCTCTCTCTCTCTCTCTCTCTCTCTCTCTCTCTCTCTCTCTCTCTCTCTCTCTCTCTCTCTCTCTCTCTCTCTCTCTCTCTCTCTCTCTCTCTCTCTCATATCCACTCCTACTTCCTTCCATATCGTGTGTTACCATCTGGTTGTTTTCATTTAGAAGATCTGACTCACTCAATCAGTTAAACAGCCTCTTCTGAAGATGTTATGTTGATGCCATTCTAATTTCTTTTTTGTTATATGTTTTTTATAATGATTTCTTGTACATGTTCTGTGTGGACCCAATGGGGATCGTAATAAATCAAATCAACTAATAATGAATAACCAGGAGGCCATGGAGCCTGGAGTCTGCTTACCGTGCTTATAGGTACCCTCTTTCTAACCACCTATGATTCATGTATGCTCTTTTAACCCCCTATGTTATGCCCTTAAGCTAAATTCTTGTCCTGTCTACTTTGTGCCCAAGTCTACTTATATTTTATCTTTTAAATGTACTTTTTTCCTCCAGGGAGCCGTATACAACATCATGGCATAGGGACTGCGGATGAAAACTAGCTTTCGGGCTAACTCTGGCGTATTTACAATTTATTTTAGTTTTATTAATATGCACTGTCCCTTTAACTGTCCCTTGATAAATAAATGAATCTGAATCTGAATCTGAAACCATAGGAGCTGTGTTTGTCTGAGGGAACACACACTTTCTGTCTCACCGTAAACGAGAGGCCGTGCGTGCCTCTGCACACGTGCGCACCCATGCATACCAATTCTGTGACATTGCGTAACTGGTGATTGTGATGCCACTGGTGCAACGGCTCTGCGTGAAAATGCCGTAGCACACCTGCACCACACGGTCCTGCAGCCCTGATTGGTCAGAACGTCATGGCAAGGACATCCTGATCCTAGGTGCCTAAAACAAAAACCCCAAACTCATCTTTTTCTGTTTGGCCTGGTGACCCTAACCCTAACACCAGACAGGTGAACGCCAGACAGGGCATAAGGAGCCAGTCTGCGATCGTGTGATCATGTGTGTGTGACTGTGTGTGTGTGTGATGTGTGTGTGATGTGTGTGTGTGTGTGTGTGTGTGTGTGTGTGATGTGTGTGTGTGATGTGTGTGTGTGTGTGTGTGTGATGTGTGTGTGTGATGTGTGTGATGTGTGTGTGTGATGCGTGTGATGTGTGTGTGATGTGTGTGTGTGTGTGTGTGTGTGTGTGATGTGTGTGTGTGTGCGTGTGATGTGTGTGTGATGTGTGTGTGTGTGTGTGTGTGTGATGTGTGTGTGTGATGTGTGTGTGTGTGTGTGATGTGTGTGTGTGTGTGTGATGTGTGTGTGTGATGTGTGTGTGTGTGTGTGTGATGTGTGTGTGTGTGTGTGTGTGATGTGTGTGTGTGTGTGATGTGTGTGTGTGTGTGTGATGTGTGTGTGTGTGTGTGTGTGATGTGTGTGATGTGTGTGTGTGATGTGTGTGTGTGATGTGTGTGTGTGTGATGTGTGTGTGTGTGTGTGTGTGTGTGTGATGTGTGTGTGTGTGATGTGCATTCATCAGCTACAGTTTGTGATTCAGCTTAGACAGTTGGTTCTCTCACTGTAAACCTGTTTAGAGCATACAAGAGAACCCACACATCATGTGCACACACACACACACACACACACACACACACACACACACACACACACACACACACACACTCCCATGCAGAGAAATCAGCATACATACATTGTGATGGCAGTACAAAACTTGGCCTTGGGGGAGGATTAGCATTGATAAAGCGGTGTGACAGATCCATTATCATATCTCAAAGCTGCGTTGACAAGAGATTGAAAGACGAACCAATACAGACAACAACGTTTAGCACATCTGCACCAACGGTTTGGCAGCTGTTGAGTTCATTATATGCCACACAAAATGCAAAACAACATCAATATGTCAGACGCAGCAACACTTGTTTGGGTCATTTTTGGGTATATTTATAATAATTGTTTTCCCTCATTTAACAAGAGGATTATAATAAATGCTCAAATCAAAAAGGCTGTCAGAACTTGTGTCACACATCTGTGATCCAAGTCAACACTCTGAATGCTGGAGGTCACTGGGCAATCTGAGCCAATGACTCTTAACGACACTTTACAGCCCCCATGATCCTTAGCGACAGACGGTAGTGGAGTCGTCAATTCACCAAGTTTTTCAACATTTAGGAGGTCAAAGTGCATCTTCTTCTTTAGATCGTCTATAGAATTCTTCTTCTAAAGCACAAGAAGCATCACATGCTGGCAGTCACAGCTAATTTCTGTTGATATCTCCAGACGTGTATATTGAATAGTGATTTATTCTTTCTGTCTGTCGAGAAATTATGGATTTTCCCAGCAGCTACAGTAGCCAAAGAGCCATGTGTACTAAATAATGTTGCTGCATGGTTGTCATCAAATCCTTGTGTGTGTCTGAGATTAGTGTTTGAGATTAGTGAAGCATGGGGGCAGATACAAAACATAATAAAAGATTGAATGATAATCTAGAGTCCTCCACTCCCACACACAGACAGCGAGTGGCACCACATGCTGTTAGACCCTCCGCTGGTGACACTCTTCTCATGGGCTTTGGGCTGTTGCTGTAATTTCCAGAAATTTCCTCAGCTTTGAATTTGGCAAAACCCCCTTTCCCTCTCCCCTCAAATCTGTTTACTTGACAGAGAGCCCAGAGTTGTTCCCGTCTCATGTGATTATGTGCGAGCTTACGCACACACACACACACATACACGCACGCACACACACACGCACACACACACACACACACACACGCACACACACACACACACACACACATACACGCACACACACACACACACACACACACACATACACGCACACACACGCACACACACACACACACACACACACACACACGCCTTCATGGATGCTATACGGAAATGAAATAACAAAAACAGTAAAATGTAACAATTCCGTCTACAAGCTTCCAAGGCCCGGCACTCTCACAGGTCCCAGAGACACACACATGCAACACACACGCAGGAGCTAACCCTAACCCACACATGCAGGAGCTAACCCTAACCCACACATGCAGGAGCTAACCCTAACCCACACAAGCAGGAGCTAACCCTAACCCACACATGCAGGAGCTAACCCTAACCCACACATGCAGGAGCTAACCCTAACCCACACATGCAGGAGCTAACCCTAACCCACACATGCAGGAGCTAACCCTAACCCACACATGCAGGAGCTAACCCTAACCCACACATGCAGGAGCTAACCCTAACCCACACATGCAGGAGCTAACCCTAACCCACACATGCAGGAGCTAACCCTAACCCACACATGCAGGAGCTAACCCTAACCCACACATGCAGGAGCTAACCCTAACCCACACATGCAGGAGCTAACCCTAACCCACACAAGCAGGAGCTAACCCTAACCCACACATGCAGGAGCTAACCCTAACCCACACATGCAGGAGCTAACCCTAACCCACACATGCAGGAGCTAACCCTAACCCACACAAGCAGGAGCTAACCCTAACCCACACATGCAGGAGCTAACCCTAACCCGCACATGCAGGAGCTAACGCTAACCCACACAGGCAGGAGCTAACCCTAACCCACACATGCAGGAGCTAACCCTAACCCACACATGCAGGAGCTAACCCTAACCCACACATACAGGAGCTAACCCTAACCCACACATGCAGGAGCTAACCCTAACCCACACATGCAGGAGCTAACCCTAACCCACACATGCAGGAGCTAACCCTAACCCACACATGCAGGAGCTAACCCCAACCCACACATGCAGGAGCTAACCCTAACCCACACATGCAGGAGCTAACCCTAACCCACACATGCAGGAGCTAACCCTAACCCACACATGCAGGAGCTAACCCTAACCCACACATGCAGGAGCTAACCCTAACCCACACATGCAGGAGCTAACCCTAACCCACACATGCAGGAGGTGACCCTAACCCACACATGCAGGAGGAGGTGGTGAACTGGCCAGATGGAGGATGCAGAGCAGGGTGTGCCTCAGGGCCCTTCTCTCACCCAGCACATCTGCCCAGAAACAAGACACACGCTCAGACACACACTCACTAGTTATCCATCATTACCACTCATGCTGTGTGACACACACACACACACACACACACACACACACACACGTCCCCTGGGGTCCAGGAGACTATTCTCATCATCATTAGCAAGTGCAGACTCACAATCACACATATCCTCAACTGGCGACATCTTGAAAATGGATGAGGAGAGAAACTACTGTACAGCTGCTCAGCTCTTCAGATATTAAGATATCGACCTGCTTAAGTGTTCTCCCCACTGTTTGGATTACAAATATGTTCTACGATATTGATACGTCTGCTCTCAACCCATAATAATAGGTGAGAATGTTACCCTATTCATCAGAGCTTAGGGGATACTGGATATGCAATATATACAAGATATAGATATATATATATATATATGCAACATCTCTATCTTTACATCTCCCCATTCACCTAGAGGGGCAATCTGTAATCGGTACATACATTTTTCTGTATGGCTTCAATCTATATAATTTCTTTTAAATTATATAGATTGATTTTTGAAGAATATAACAGACATGACTCATCAGCGCCAACTGTCTTATCCCTTCAGAACCCAGAATATACAATAATATATATATAAGCTTGTTTGTATAATATAATATAATAGGAGCTTGTTTAACTCCATTGTTTGTAAGCAATGCAAACGTAATCAGACACGGTATACAGTGTGAGTGTTTGTAGCTTCAAAACAAGGTTAAAAAACCATTGTGATCCGTCTGCATCCACAGCTGCTCTGTCTGTGAGATTGAGAGTGTTACGTTTCTCCAGCCCCATCAGCTGTTCACCAGGACGGTGGCAGGGAGCCAAATGTTACAGATTGCACCTTTAATGGACCCCAACATTAAAAGAAAAAGGCGATAAAATGGTTTGAACCAATCCAGCACATTTACCACCAAAACAAGATAATGGTCCGGGCATGTGTCTGGGTTTGTATGCGTTTGCATGGACGGTATTTGTGTGTGTGTGTGTGTGTGTGTGTGTGTACGTGCGTGTGTGTGTGCATTAGAGAAAGGGGATAGGCCTGGATTGACGGTCACTTCTATACAGATTACCAAAGACATGCATCAACTCTGCATTGTCAAAACGAAATGTAATTTTACAAAACATTTGAGGCACCAAACACAATATATCCTGTGTTCCTCCTCAGAGGGAAGTGGCCCATAGACACTGATCTGAAGTCAGTTCTGAGTTATCCCCTTAATGATTAGGCCTACAGTTTGGATAGGAACAAGGCAAGCTGATCTGTGTCCCGCTGGTGGAATGAGCTTCCCACGCCTGTCAGAACTGCAGAGTCACTACCCATCTTCCGTCGTAGACTGAAGACCTCCATCTCTTCAGGTTACACCTTAACTGCTCCTCCTGAGACATCTTCTGCCTAAAAACTTCTATTGTCCCCCTTGTAGTGTTTCTCTGTTTCTCCAGTGTCAAAAAAAATAAAAAAGCTGAGCTGGAGTACTCTTCCTGCTACGACTGGTGGATTGATGATTCACTTGCTTAGTATTCAAATGTATTGATTGTAAGTCGCTTTGGAATAAGGCGTCTGCTAAATGCCAAAAATGTAAAAATGTCTTCTGTCAACTTCGACTGTACTTGGAGCTAGGTCTGGGTTAGAGTGTCCTGTGGCAGATGGTAGGTTCCATCTTAGCCAGCCAATCATAAAAGCCATTAACCATGATGTCATTAACCATGATGTCTTGGAAAGCGATAAGGACAAGATGTAATTGAACAGGGGTCCCAGTAGCCAAAATGTCTTCTGACAACAACACACCAGCCAAGCTATGAAATAGCAAAACATAATGATGATCTTTTCTGGTCTAGGAGAGGAATGATCCTGGATTGTTAAAAGAGATAAAGCACTACGGGTACTTTAGCAAAGAAACTTGGAGTAAACTGACCCCAAAGTTTGGTACGTGGTTTGTTTCTGAATCTAAATCAGTTCCGGCTACAGATGAAATATAAACCATATCAGATAGATCTACAGGGTAAACAAACAACACGCCTTAGAGAAGACTGCATTAGTAAACAGTTCTCTGAGACGACCACGACAATGTGGCATAAGACTTTTTTTGTAACATTACAAACATTCAAACAACGTTCCCCAGCACTCTAGTTGTAACCTCGCTTGAACTCAGCTGATCTCAGCTGTCATCTCTCAGATCTGATTCTCAGACTGTTTGTAAGGAGGAAAGATCATGAGGAAGATGGATACAGGCAGCATGTTACTATGGAGACGACTCCACAGAGATCGATACATACACAGACACAGACACAGGGTCTGCTGCCAGAGGCCTGAATAACCTTCACACAGAACACAAACATGTTGACTTAAAACCAGAAGTCGATATCATCTCTAATAAGACGGCTCCTGTGAACACAAGGACGGGTTATTGGTTGTTATTTCCAGACAGCATATTGCACAGAAACAGTATATTGAATTCATAAGTCTTCTCCAATAGATACAGAGTAGTTTAATACTGAATGTAACACGTTTTTACTTTAGTATGCAACCCTAATAACCCTAACCCTCAACCTTGACTGAGCTGCTCTTCTTCCCTGGGACAAGCCTGCCCTCTCCAAGACTTCTCCACTACAGTCGACAACTCAGTGAGAACACTGTGATCTCCCAGACAGCCAAACATCTTACGGGGATCCTTGACAACCACTTGTCCTGTGCTGCGAACATCCCAGCGACAACAGCACGCCCCTGTAGATTCTTCCTCCTCAACATCTGAAGGACACGTCCGTTCCTCATGAGAGAAGCAGAACAACTCTTGGTCCAGACACTTGTCATCATCTCCCGCCTTGAGTACTGCAACACACTCTTGGCCGGGCTCCCCGCCTCGGCTATCAGACCTCTGCAGCTCATCCAGAACGCTGCTGCTGCCCATCTGGTGTTCAACCTCCCCAAATTCTCCCATGACACCCCCCCTCCTCTGCACCCTTCACTGGCTCCCGGCAGCAGCTCACATCAAATTCAAGACCCTGGTGCTCGCCTACCACGCTGTGAAGGGAACAGATCCTCCCTACTTGGATGGTCACCCCTCAAACCCCCCCTGCCCGATCACTCCCTCCTTCCACCTCAACTCACCACTTGGCACCACCACCTCTACAGGGATGCATCAGTCACACTGTTGAGTCACAGCTGTTCACTGTCTTGGTGCCCTGGTGGTGGAATGAGCTTCCCACTGCTGTCAGGACTGCCATAGACTGAAGACCCTCAGATCTCTTCAGGCTACATCTTGACTGTCCCTCCGAAGACCTCCTCATCCCCCACTACCCCTCTATACTGTTAATAATAAAGAAAATACAAAATAAACCTTTTCTAGTATTGTGACGCCAATGGCACCTGGTCATAGCATCGATTTTTGCTTGTGGTGATGACTGATGTATAGATGATTCACTTACTTTAGACAAATGTACTTGACTCTGTCTAAAGTGAAAAAAGTGAAAAAAGGGTGAATATCTGTGAGTCTACTCCCCTAGTCCACCCCTGCCAGTAACAACATGTTTATATGGAGACTGAGTGTTGGGTAGGACACTCCATTTTAGAAGTCCATCTTTTTCCTGACCAAAACATGTTTCATAAATAAAATATTTATCTTGACGGCTGCCGATTAAACATAATCATTACAACCATTAGGAAGCTTTTAGGAAGCTTGAATGTTATATAGATCAGATCAGAAACGTCACTTAGAGGAATTAGAGGAACCGTAACACCTATTCTGATGTTAGCAGAGTTGATGGACGCCTTTGATAACCTGTATAGACGTGAGCATCAATCCAAGCCCACCCCCCTTTCCCTGCAGGCATACACACATGTGCACACACACACATTTTAAATGCTCTATTTATGTCCACATGAATACAAAGTGCATTAAGGACATAAACACTAACAGTGCAATCAGTTCATTGGGAGACATTCAGATACGTTTGTGACTGTACAGCAACATACACATCCAATATTAACACAGAGGATGTTTCAGATGTGGGTTAACAGATACAACAGCATTACTGAGAAACTATATCTACTCTATGGGTACAAAAAGCAAAGCCGTCTCCATATTGAGTGGCTACCGATAACAGCAGATATGGAGCAGCACCTGGCTGACTGTCGAGCCTTCCTCTGGGAGATGTGGGGCATCTGAAGGCCCCTAACCACCAGCTGGTGAACATGACCCAGGCTGTCTGTCTGTCTATCTGTCTGTCTGTCTGTCTGTCTGTCTGTCTGTCTGCCTGTCTGTCTGAACATGACCCAGGCTGACACACATGAAGACTAAAAGTTGACACTTAGTCTAGTTGTGAGATGATATTTCAGCACCCTCACACACACACATCATAGTACCTAGGAAGACTAATAAGACAAAGCACAGCGTATCTGGTATGTGCCTGGCTTACACATTCACACATTCACACATTCACAGTTTCACTTTAATAGTTTAATAGTTTAATTTGCCCACGGCAGCTCGGCATCCATCACCTTAACCAGCCCATACACACACTGCTCCAGACGCATACCGCACACCCACACACAAATTCACAAGAGCGCACACACACACACACACACACCCACACACACACACACACACACACACCCACACCCACCCACCCACCCACCCACACACACACACACACACCCACACACACACACACACACACACACCCACCCACCCACCCACACACACACACACACACACCCACACACACACACACACACACACACACACACACACTTTATTCTACCCTGGGCTGGACTAGTATTGCCTATCAGACCCGCTGAGCGACAGTACGCCTCAGTGGGGGAAATGAGGATTCAACACGTTTTTAATTTAATATAATGTATTATATTCCTTCCGTACAGGGACGTCTGGAAGCTGTCATTGGAAACAAAGGCTTCTCCACCAAATATTAAATACATTTCAGTTAAAGTGTCAATACTTCTTTCCTGTGTCATTCCCTTTGATTGCATATCACTTTTGTTTGATGGATTGCAACGTTACAAATCCTTTAGTTCTATTAATACCAATGTCTGGAAATGTCTTCCTCCACTGTGCATTCTCATTCCCTACAAGCAAAACAAGTTATTACCGTACCAATTAATTTAGCACTAAATTAAAGGCACAACACAGCTACTAGGGCTGAAAAACAAAAGGAATGATTGATGCATCTTTACAGAAATAATGTTGGAGGCAAAGCGGTTGAAGTCAGATTTGTAAAGCAAAGCAAATGATTCTAATCAGAACATAATCTGCCGCTCAGACACGGACACAGCCGGAGCTCAGATCTGAGGCAATGAACCTCTGCCAGTCAATATTCCATAGAGACATTAGAGAGATGTTTGGATGTTGCTCAGAACAGCGGATCAATCTAGACTTCTGTTGTATCCAGCCGATGGGAGAGATAAAGAGGTGTAAGCTGCGGGTTAACAACCCTCCTTTGGGAGACAGACAGACAAACAGACAGACAGACAGACAGGCAGGCGGGGAGTTAAGATCTCTTACAAATGAACTCTCATGCCGAACCCCAATATGACCTCTAGACCTCGGCTCCCCTCGATCAGCCATAAGCCCCATTCACTCAGGACTAGTAATTATGTAGTCACGTCCATCATTTGTAATAATTCCGGAGAGCGTCTGTGTTCTTTATCCCGTGTGAAACGGCCATGTCCATAAAAATGTCAGTAAACGCAAATAACCGACCCAACTAACTAACTACCCAATCTCGTCTCACAAGATTGATCAAAATAAGCCTGGATTGTCATTTAGCGATGTTGATGGAATACCCCCCTGCTCTCTACTATATGTACTGTTGTCACACACAAGACACCAACAGGAAGCTCTCGGCCATCCTTTGGTCCAAGACAGACAGTTTTGGTTCCTGGCTTTTATAA
Source organism: Nansenia antarctica (assembly GCF_963989245.1). NCBI lineage: Eukaryota > Metazoa > Chordata > Actinopteri > Argentiniformes > Microstomatidae > Nansenia > Nansenia antarctica. Next base: position 25,858,358 of record NC_137692.1, on the reverse strand, counting down.
AAAATATACTGTTGAGATATAAGAACGTTGTAGAGTGATGTTAGTGATGTTAGTCCTTCACGGGGCTTCTGGGAAAGTAACGCCAGTGAAGAGAGTTCAGCGGGTGACATTTGACGCTGGGTGCTAGACGAGTGATGTAACACTTTGGAGCTCTGAGCTGTATGAAATGTCATGTCACTGCTCGTGGGAAATCATTTCAGGAGAATGTTTCCAAGTTACACATACATACACTGACCTACATGGCTGTGTGTTTGGACTCGAATCACTGTGCTATAAGTGTGTGTATAACACAGTGTGTATAACATTGTGCAGCACCAGAATATCCAGTAGCAGCAGAACATGACAAATGTGGGCCTTTAACTTGCATCTCCCCTTGAGACCAGAGCCATTACAGCTCAGCCTCCACCCCACACTGCCTCTCTCCCGAGAGGTTGGTCCAGCCTACTGGGCTCATTTGTCAGGGGAAGCAACATGTTTAGGGCCGTGGAGGCTGGTGGAGGTAGAACACCAGGGGAGGCTGGTGGAGGTAGAACACCAGGGGAGGCTGGTGGAGGTAGAACACCAGGGGAGGCTGGGGGAGGTAGAACACCAGGGGAGGCTGGGGGAGGTCAGAATCAGAGGCTGGGCTCATTGTAATGCAGGAATGGAATGAGGAATGGTATCAGATGTGGCCTCTGGTTTCTACCTCCCTCAGCCTCCCTGGTTTAGAGGTTTAGAGGGACTAGACTCCAGATGGGAAGTGAACATCCTTTATGACAGTTGTATTTGCAACTCTATGACAGGCACAAAAATATTCATCGATTGAACCCTAAAAATATACGGCCATACTATATTGCTGAATAAAAACCTGATTCGAGATATCCTGCTTTTTTGTTGTGTTGTTAAATTCCATGGAATCTACTGGGAAGGCTTGTATGTGTGAGAGGGGTTATAGACACACAGTAGGGGAGGCTGGTGGAGGCAGACATGTGTTTGATGCTGTTCCTCATTCCATGTCCAGACAGACAGTCAGACAGACAGACAGACAGTCAAACATAGATAGAACAGGTAGAGAAAGATGAGGGGAGAGAGAGAGAGAGAGAGAGAGAGAGAGAGAGAGAGAGAGAGAGAGAGAGGGGGAGAGAGAGAGAGAGATTCCATGCATTACAATGAGAACATCCACATGTTTGATACCATTCCTCTTTCCGTTGCCTAACGAGACCATCCTCCCATTTCTGCTTCTATCGTCTTCCACTGAGACACACCTAGTAAAAGAAAATAGTTTCTACATCAACTATCCAACAACGTGTCAGTCAGCACTCTGCCACTTCCTGCTGCTGTCTGACATGGACCACTTCCTCCATAAACACGCCTCTCACTCAGTCAGCCTCCACTCTCTGATCAATGACTCTGACCTTTTTCATTGACCAATAAACACAGGCTATAAACCCATTACTGTCAATCCCCCGGCCTTACAAGTGTGTTAAAATGTCAGCGTCCAATTCAGGAACGGATAAAAGCAAGACACATTTAAAGTAAATATGATGGGTTGGCTGCAGTGCTCACAGAGCGATGGTTGCCTACGTACGTCACCGCAATGTACCTGTCTGCAGCCAGCCTCACGTGTGTGTGTGTGTGTGTGTGTGTGTGTGTGTGTGTGAGTGTGTGTGTGTGTGTCCTATAAGAAAGGACGGAGGACAAAAGGATTCTTGCATAATTTAGACGTTTATTACAACCACATACAGTCCACCTGCTCTACATGTATGTACCCTATCTGTGATGCTCTACATGTACGTACCCTATCTGTGAGGCATTGCAGTAACATGGACCAAACGATACAAGACAGTAAAAAAAAAAAAACATTTTTTAAAAAAGAAGAAAAAATTACAATCCACAATGAAAATGTATAAAATACGTTTTTTTTCAAGTAAATAATTGGATATGCAGTAAAATCTCATCCCAGTAAAGGCTTACTGGCATACTGGTGTCAGGGGAGGCTGGTGGAGGTAGAACTCCGAGGACAGGCTCATTGGAATGAATGGATGGAATAAAGAATAAAGAGTGGTAGAAACAGGTGCTTAATACCACTCCTTACATGAGCCTGTCCTCTGATTTCTACCTCCACCAGCCTCCCCTGGTGTGTTACGCTGCCATACTGAAGACCCACCTCTTCATCTCCATCTGAACTGTCCCTCCTAGAGACCTCTTCATCCCACTACCCCCCTGTGCTGTTTCTGGACTGTAAATGAATGAGTAGTGAAGCAGTGTGACTGCCGACGCCCCCTGGTCTAACCCTGGTCTAACCCTGGTCCTCCTAGCATAGATTTATGTTTCTTATGATGACTGATGGACAGATGATTCACTTACTTAGACAAACGTATTTGTTGTAAGTCACTCAGGATAAAGCCGTCTGCTGCTAAACGCCAAACATGTCATGTAAATGTAACTGTGTGTTCTACACCACCTTGCTGCCAGTCTTGTTGAGCCGTCTGGTCAGAAGAAGACCTGTATTCTGTATTATTATGTGTAGGTGTAAGGGTACTGTAGGTGTATTCTGTATTATTATGTGTAGGTGTAAGGGTACTGTAGGTGTATTCTGTGTTATTATGTGTAGGTGTAAGGGTACTGTAGGTGTATTCTGTATTATTATGTGTAGGTGTAAGGGTACTGTAGGTGTATTCTGTATTATTATGTGTAGGTGTAAGGGTACTGTAGGTGTATGATGTATTATTATGTGTAGGTGTAAGGGTACTGTAGGTGTATTCTGTATTATTATGTGTAGGTGTAAGGGTACTGTAGGTGTATTCTGTGTTATTATGTGTAGGTGTAAGGGTACTGTAGGTGTATTCTGTGTTATTATGTGTAGGTGTAAGGGTACTGTAGGTGTATTCTGTGTTATTATGTGTAGGTGTAAGGGTACTGTAGGTGTATTCTGTGTTATTATGTGTAGGTGTAAGGGTACTGTAGGTGTATTCTGTGTTATTATGTGTAGGTGTAAGGGTACTGTAGGTGTATTCTGTGTTATTATGTGTAGGTGTAAGGGTACTGTAGGTGTATTCTGTGTTATTATGTGTAGGTGTAAGGGTACTGTAGGTGTATTCTGTATTATTATGTGTAGGTGTAAGGGTACTGTAGGTGTATTCTGTGTTATTATGTGTAGGTGTAAGGGTACTGTAGGTGTATTCTGTATTATTATGTGTAGGTGTAAGGGTACTGTAGGTGTATTCTGTGTTATTATGTGTAGGTGTAAGGGTACTGTAGGTGTATTCTGTGTTATTATGTGTAGGTGTAAGGGTACTGTAGGTGTATTCTGTGTTATTATGTGTAGGTGTAAGGGTACTGTAGGTGTATTCTGTATTATTATGTGTAGGTGTAAGGGTTCTGTAGGTGTATTCTGTGTTATTATGTGTAGGTGTAAGGGTACTGTAGGTGTATTCTGTGTTATTATGTGTAGGTGTAAGGGTACTGTAGGTGTATTCTGTATTATTATGTGTAGGTGTAAGGGTACTGTAGGTGTATTCTGTATTATTATGTGTAGGTGTAAGGGTACTGTAGGTGTATTCTGTGTTATTATGTGTAGGTGTAAGGGTACTGTAGGTGTATTCTGTGTTATTATGTGTAGGTGTAAGGGTACTGTAGGTGTATTCTGTGTTATTATGTGTAGGTGTAAGGGTACTGTAGGTGTATTCTGTGTTATTATGTGTAGGTGTAAGGGTACTGTAGGTGTAGTATGTGTTATTATGTGTAGGTGTAAGGGTACTGTAGGTGTATTCTGTGTTATTATGTGTAGGTGTAAGGGTACTGTAGGTGTATTCTGTGTTATTATGTGTAGGTGTAAGGGTACTGTAGGTGTATTCTG
>NC_137692.1:25826752-25846820 GCF_963989245.1 Nansenia antarctica | reverse complement strand
GGTGGCAGGGAGGTGGCAGGGAGGTGGCAGGGAGGTGGCAGGGAGGTGGCAGGGAGGTGGCAGGGAGGTGGCAGGGAGGTGGCAGGGAGGTGGCAGGGAGGTGGCAGGGAGGTGGCAGGGAGGTGAGGCAGGGAGGTGGCAGGGAGGTGGCAGGGAGGTGGCAGGGAGGTGGCAGGGAGGTGAGGCAGGGAGGTGGCAGGGAGGTGGCAGGGAGGTGGCAGGGAGGTGGCAGGGAGGTGGCAGGGAGGTGGCAGGGAGGTGGCAGGGAGGTGGCAGGGGGGTGGCAGGGAGGTGGCAGGGAGGTGGCATGGAGGTGGCAGGGAGGTGGCAGGGAGGTGGCAGGGAGGGAGGTGGCAGGGAGGTGGCAGGGGGGTGGCAGGGAGGTGGCAGGGGGGTGGCAGGGAGGTGGCAGGGAGGTGGCAGGGAGGTGGCAGGGAGGTGAGGCAGGGAGGTGGCAGGGAGGTGGCAGGGGGGTGGCAGGGAGGTGGCAGGGAGGTGGCATGGAGGTGGCAGGGAGGTGGCAGGGAGGTGGCAGGGAGGGAGGTGGCAGGGAGGTGGCAGGGAGGTGGCAGGGGGGTGGCAGGGAGGTGGCAGGGGGGTGGCAGGGAGGTGGCAGGGAGGTGGCAGGGAGGTGGCAGGGAGGGAGGTGGCAGGGAGGTGGCAGGGAGGTGGCAGGGGGGTGGCAGGGAGGTGGCAGGGGGGTGGCAGGGAGGTGGCAGGGAGGTGGCAGGGAGGTGGCAGGGAGGTGAGGCAGGGAGGTGGCAGGGAGGTGGCAGGGGGGTGGCAGGGAGGTGGCAGGGGGGTGGCAGGGAGGTGGCAGGGAGGTGGCAGGGAGGTGGCAGGGAGGTGGCAGGGAGGTGGCAGGGAGGTGAGGGAGGTGGCAGGGAGGAGGTGAGGGAGGTGGCAGGGAGGTGAGGGAGGTGGCAGGGAGGTGGCAGGGAGGTGGCAGGGAGGTGGCAGGGAGGTGGCAGGGAGGTGGCAGGGAGGTGGCAGGGAGGTGGCAGGGAGGTGGCAGGGAGGTGAGGCAGGGAGGTGGCAGGGAGGTGGCAGGGAGGGGGCAGGGAGGTGGCAGGGAGGTGAGGCAGGGAGGTGGCAGGGAGGTGGCAGGGAGGTGGCAGGGAGGTGGCAGGGAGGTGGCAGGGAGGTGGCAGGGAGGTGGCAGGGAGGTGGCAGGGAGGTGGCAGGGAGGTGGCAGGGAGGTGGCAGGGGGGTGGCAGGGAGGTGGCAGGGAGGTGGCAGGGAGGTGGCAGGGAGGTGGCAGGGAGGTGGCAGGGAGGTGGCAGGGAGGTGGCAGGGAGGTGGCAGGGAGGTGGCAGGGAGGTGGCAGGGAGGTGGCAGGGGGGTGGCAGGGAGGTGGCAGGGAGGTGGCAGGGAGGTGGCAGGGAGGTGGTGAGGGAGGTGGCAGGGGGGTGGCAGGGAGGTGGCAGGGAGGTGGCAGGGAGGTGGCAGGGGGGTGGCAGGGAGGTGGCAGGGAGGTGGCAGGGAGGTGGCAGGGAGGTGGCAGGGAGGTGGCAGGGAGGTGGCAGGGAGGTGGCAGGGAGGTGGCAGGGAGGTGGCAGGGAGGTGGCAGGGAGGTGGCAGGGAGGTGGCAGGGGGGTGGCAGGGAGGTGGCAGGGAGGTGGCAGGGAGGTGGCAGGGAGGTGGTGAGGGAGGTGGCAGGGGGGTGGCAGGGAGGTGGCAGGGAGGTGGCAGGGAGGTGGCAGGGAGGTGGCAGGGGGGTGGCAGGGAGGTGGCAGGGAGGTGGCAGGGAGGTGGCAGGGAGGTGGTGAGGGAGGTGGCAGGGGGGTGGCAGGGAGGTGGCAGGGAGGTGGCAGGGAGGTGGCAGGGAGGTGGCAGGGAGGTGGCAGGGAGGTGGCAGGGAGGTGGCAGGGAGGTGGCAGGGAGGTGGCAGGGAGGTGGCAGGGGGGTGGCAGGGAGGTGGCAGGGAGGTGGCAGGGAGGTGGCAGGGAGGTGGTGAGGGAGGTGGCAGGGGGGTGGCAGGGAGGTGGCAGGGAGGTGGCAGGGAGGTGGCAGGGAGGTGGCAGGGAGGTGGTGAGGGAGGTGGCAGGGGGGTGGCAGGGAGGTGGCAGGGAGGTGGCAGGGAGGTGGCAGGGAGGTGGCAGGGGGGTGGCAGGGAGGTGGCAGGGAGGTGGCAGGGAGGTGGCAGGGAGGTGGCAGGGAGGTGGCAGGGGGGTGGCAGGGAGGTGGCAGGGAGGTGGCAGGGAGGTGGCAGGGAGGTGGCAGGGGGGTGGCAGGGAGGTGGCAGGGAGGTGGCAGGGAGGTGGCAGGGAGGTGGCAGGGGTGGTGGCAGGGAGGTGGCAGGGAGGTGGCAGGGAGGTGGCAGGGAGGTGGCAGGGAGGTGGCAGGGAGGTGGCAGGGAGGTGGCAGGGAGGTGGCAGGGAGGTGGCAGGGAGGTGGCAGGGAGGTGGCAGGGAGGTGGCAGGGAGGTGGCAGGGAGGTGGCAGGGAGGTGGCAGGGAGGTGGCAGGGAGGTGGCAGGGAGGTGGCAGGGAGGTGGCAGGGAGGTGGCAGGGAGGTGGCAGGGAGGTGGCAGGGAGGTGGCAGGGAGGTGGCAGGGAGGTGGCAGGGGGGTGGCAGGGAGGTGGCAGGGAGGTGGCAGGGAGGTGGCAGGGAGGTGGTGAGGGAGGTGGCAGGGGGGTGGCAGGGAGGTGGCAGGGAGGTGGCAGGGAGGTGGCAGGGGGGTGGCAGGGAGGTGGCAGGGAGGTGGCAGGGAGGTGGCAGGGAGGTGGCAGGGAGGTGGCAGGGAGGTGGCAGGGAGGTGGCAGGGAGGTGGCAGGGAGGTGGCAGGGAGGTGGCAGGGAGGTGGCAGGGAGGTGGCAGGGGGGTGGCAGGGAGGTGGCAGGGAGGTGGCAGGGAGGTGGCAGGGAGGTGGTGAGGGAGGTGGCAGGGGGGTGGCAGGGAGGTGGCAGGGAGGTGGCAGGGAGGTGGCAGGGAGGTGGCAGGGGGGTGGCAGGGAGGTGGCAGGGAGGTGGCAGGGAGGTGGCAGGGAGGTGGTGAGGGAGGTGGCAGGGGGGTGGCAGGGAGGTGGCAGGGAGGTGGCAGGGAGGTGGCAGGGAGGTGGCAGGGAGGTGGCAGGGAGGTGGCAGGGAGGTGGCAGGGAGGTGGCAGGGAGGTGGCAGGGAGGTGGCAGGGGGGTGGCAGGGAGGTGGCAGGGAGGTGGCAGGGAGGTGGCAGGGAGGTGGTGAGGGAGGTGGCAGGGGGGTGGCAGGGAGGTGGCAGGGAGGTGGCAGGGAGGTGGCAGGGAGGTGGCAGGGAGGTGGTGAGGGAGGTGGCAGGGGGGTGGCAGGGAGGTGGCAGGGAGGTGGCAGGGAGGTGGCAGGGAGGTGGCAGGGGGGTGGCAGGGAGGTGGCAGGGAGGTGGCAGGGAGGTGGCAGGGAGGTGGCAGGGAGGTGGCAGGGGGGTGGCAGGGAGGTGGCAGGGAGGTGGCAGGGAGGTGGCAGGGAGGTGGCAGGGGGGTGGCAGGGAGGTGGCAGGGAGGTGGCAGGGAGGTGGCAGGGAGGTGGCAGGGGGGTGGCAGGGAGGTGGCAGGGAGGTGGCAGGGAGGTGGCAGGGAGGTGGCAGGGAGGTGGCAGGGAGGTGGCAGGGAGGTGGCAGGGAGGTGGCAGGGAGGTGGCAGGGGGGTGGCAGGGAGGTGGCAGGGAGGTGGCAGGGAGGTGGCAGGGAGGTGGCAGGGAGGTGGCAGGGAGGTGGCAGGGAGGTGGCAGGGAGGTGGCAGGGAGGTGGCAGGGAGGTGGCAGGGAGGAGGCAGGGAGGTGGCAGGGAGGTGGCAGGGAGGTGGCAGGGAGGTGGTGAGGGAGGTGGCAGGGAGGTGGCAGGGAGGTGGTGAGGGAGGTGGCAGGGAGGTGGCAGGGGGGTGGCAGGGAGGTGGCAGGGAGGTGGCAGGGGGGTGGCAGGGAGGGGGCAGGGAGGTGGCAGGGAGGTGGCAGGGAGGTGGCAGGGAGGTGGTGAGGGAGGTGGCAGGGAGGTGGCAGGGAGGTGGTGAGGGAGGTGGCAGGGAGGTGGCAGGAAGGTGGTGAGGGAGGTGGCAGGGAGGTGGCAGGGGGGTGGCAGGGAGGTGGCAGGGAGGTGGCAGGGGGGTGGCAGGGAGGTGGCAGGGAGGTGGCAGGGAGGTGAGGTATTTAAAGCCGCCTCTTCTCCAGGGTGGAGGTGAGGGGGGGCCAGGGTGGAGGGGAGGGGGGGCCAGGGTGGAGGGGAGGGGGGGCCAGGGTGGAGGGGAGGGGGGGGGGATACACCCACCATGAGGGAGAGAGAGAGGGGGAATAACCGTTGCATACAGGAAAGGGATTATTGGGCTCACATGCAAGCACACACACACACGTGTGTCGTGAAATCTAACAGGCAGAAATCTATTGAGGAGAGTGTGTGCATGCCCAGCAGTGTGTGCAAGACGGAGTGTGTTTATAGAGTGAGTGTGTGTGTGTGTGTGAACGCACACGTGATGTTTATAGAGTGAGTGTGTGTGTGAATGCATGCAGCACACGTGATGTTTATAGAGTGAGTGTGTGTGTGTGTGTGTGTGTGTGTTGCACACGTGACGTCTTTAGGGGCCCGCTGTCCTTACTGATGAGGCTGCCCAGGTAGGTGAGATCTTCCACAAACCCAATAACCTCCACCTGTTCTACACCTGTTCTAGTCTTACCACACACTTTCCTAGCAACGCAAACTGTGGGTAATGCTAATCTATAACTGTGAGGTAATGCTAATCTATAACTGTGTGGTAATGCTAATCTATAACTGTGAGGTAATGCTAATCTATAACTGTGTGGTAATGCTAATCTATAACTGTGTGGTAATGCTAATCTATAACTGTGTGGTAATGCTAATCTATAACTGGGTGGTAATGCTAATCTATAACTGGGTGGTAATGCTAATCTATAACTGGATGGTAATGCTAATCTATAACTGGGTGGTAATGCTAATCTATAACTGGGGGTAATTGGTCAGAAATGTATTCCCACATGGGACTGGCACCGTCATCTTCCCCTTCTCTTGCAAAACCAATATTAAATCAAAGGAATGGCTTATCTCTAGTATTATATATATATATATATATATATATATATATATATATATATATATATATATATATATATATATATATATTATAAACTGTCTGGAGATATCCTTGAGATTAATGAGCCGTCTCATTGGTGACATTCTCCAGTAGAGGCGGAGGTGCCTTGGGGGAACCCCGAGGGTGTCACAGTCTGGTCCGGTCAGGTTAACACCTTACAGACCTCTTGGTTTAACCTTGGTTGGGATTCTAGACTCTTGGTAGGGATTATAGACTCTTGGTAGGGTTATAGACTCTTGGTAGGGTTATAGACTCTTGGTAGGATTAGAGACTCTTGGTAGGGTTATAGACTCTTGGTAGGATTAGAGACTCTTGGTAGGATTAGAGACTCTTGGTAGGATTAGATACTCTTGGTAGGATTAGAGACTCTTGGTAGGATTATAGACTCTTGGTAGGATTATAGCCTCTTGGTAGGATTCTAGACTCTTGGTAGGGATTAGAGACTCTTGATAGGGATTAGAGACTCTTGGTAGGATTATAGACTCTTGGTAGGGATTAGAGACTCTTGATAGGATTATAGCCTTTTTGGTAAATCAGGAAATTAATTGTTAAATCAATATAAAAATAAAAAAAGCACATATCTACAACACATCTCCAATGTGTTTGTTATTCTTGATTATGGTTTATAAACCACACTCCTGGTTTCCTTCCTACCGACACACCTTTGCCACACATATGATCCTTGTGTGGGCCAAACATTCACCTGAGCACTTAGCATAGCATAAGCACTTCAATTTACACCCAGTAAAAAGCTTGATACTGTAGTACGGCAATTACATCAGTCCATTAGCCGCGGTTTACTTCGGCAAAACACAATCACTAGGCTAGCGTCTCTCGGCCAGGAGCTTGTAATGAACCTGTCCGTTGTCTAAAGCGTTAGCGGGGGGGTGGTGTGCCGCTGGCAATAAAGAGCTCCCCCTCCCCCCCCTCCCCCCCATATACTTTTACAGCCCACTTCTATTTCAAGGTTGTTATGCCCTGTTGAACTGCTTTCTAGCAAACGGCTTATTACACGTGTTCCAGGCAGATCAATGCTGGAGGGAAGGGTGTTAATGTACCAAACCAATCCTGCGTGGGGGGGGGGGGGGGCTGTCACAATGAGCCCATCCTCCCCTGTAACACTCACTCTGGGGTAAACGGCCCTCACAGGTAAGGTAATGCATTAAGGCCCCCACAGGTAAGTTAATGTGTTGGGTTTGTTCACTGCTGGCTGCCTGGCTGAGTCCTACCTAACAATGTTGTGTTTCTCCATTAATTATGGCAGTTATCCTTTTTAAAGTGTGAGGTGGAGGCTGGTGGAGGTAGAAATCGGAGGACGGGGGGTTCATTGTAACACATGGAATTGAATGATGAATGGTATCGAACACAATTCATAGACCGACCGAAGTAATTAAATTGGACAAGAGGCATTCCATGAGTGCTGATCACATTTTTCCAGAGCATATTACGAACGCAGCCTCAGAGTTAGACCTCAGAGTTAGACCTACAGTCTAACAGTCTACAGATCCTTTGGCCAGATCTTAGAATTCACTCCCTACGTGACTGGTAGAAAGTAACTAACTAGAAGGCTTGGGGAGACGGTCTGGAGTGTCCTGCGCCCGGCCCTAAGCTTGATGAATGGAGGAGGTGTTTTCTCTCCAGAACAACCTCGGGACACACAGAATTCTTTCATTACAGTTCAGCTGTACACGCTGGATGGCTCTTAGCAAACGGATAAAAACAAAAGTTGGGGGGTCTGGAGTAGAACACTGTTGTTCTACAAACACCTCCTCCATTCTTCAGGCTGTGGGCAGAGAGAGCCTCATAAACTATGTTGAACAAGTCGTCACTTCATACATACGTTGAATTGAGTTCATCTTAATGCAAGGAGGATAATAGTTCATGTGATTTGGGAAATAATATATTGGGTTTTCATACATAGGGTCTGTGATTTGCATAGGAATCAAATACACACTTGTCAAGTGACTTGTGTCTGAAGGTTGTCATTACAAACTGATTCAATGAAGAGGAACTTCACAACTGCTCCGGAACACCACCCTAAGGCCTGGGAGACTTACACACATCTACCCTGAGGCCTGGGGAGACTTACACACATCTACCCTGAGGCCTGGGAGACTTACACACATCTACCCTGAGGCCTGGGGAGACTTACACACATCTACCCTGAGGCCTGGGGAGACTTACACACATCTACCCTGAGGCCTGGGAGACTTACACACATCTACCCTGAGGCCTGGGAGACTTACACACATCTACCCTGAGGCCTGGGGAGACTTACACACATCTACTCTGAGGCCTGGGGAGACTTACACACATCTACCCTGAGGCCTGGGGAGACTTACACACATCTACCCTGAGGCCTGGGGAGACTTACACACATCTACCCTGAGGCCTGGGGAGACTTACACACATCTACCCTGAGGCCTGGGGAGACTTACACACATCTACCCTGAGGCCTGGGGAGACTTACACACATCTACCCTGAGGCCTGGGGAGACTCACACACATCTACCCTGAGGCCTGGGGAGACTTACACACATCTACCCTGAGGCCTGGGAGACTTACACACATCTACCCTGAGGCCTGGGAGACTTACACACATCTACCCTGAGGCCTGGGAGACTTACACACATCTACCCTGAGGCCTGGGAGACTTACACACATCTACCCTGAGGCCTGGGAGACTTACACACATCTACCCTGAGGCCTGGGGAGACTTACACACATCTACCCTGAGACCTGGGGAGACTTACACACATCTACCCTGAGACCTGGGGAGACTTACACACATCTACCCTGAGGCCTGGGAGACTTACACACATCTACCCTGAGGCCTGGGGAGACTTACACACATCTACCCTGAGGCCTGGGAGACTTACACACATCTACCCTGAGGCCTGGGAGACTTACACACATCTACCCTGAGACCTGGGGAGACTTACACACATCTACCCTGAGGCCTGGGGAGACTTACACACATCTACCCTGAGGCCTGGGGAGACTTACACACATCTACCCTGAGGCCTGGGAGACTTACACACATCTACCCTGAGACCTGGGAGACTTACACACATCTACACTGAGGCCTGGGAGACTTACACACATCTACCCTGAGGCCTGGGAGACTTACACACATCTACCCTGAGACCTGGGAGACTTACACACATCTACCCTGAGACCTGGGAGACTTACACACATCTACCCTGAGACCTGGGAGACTTACACACATCTACCCTGAGGCCTGGGAGACTTACACACATCTACCCTGAGGCCTGGGAGACTTACACACATCTACCCTGAGGCCTGGGAGACTTACACACATCTACCCTGAGGCCTGGGAGACTTACACACATCTACCCTGAGACCTGGGAGACTTACACACATCTACACTGAGGCCTGGGAGACTTACACACATCTACCCTGAGGCCTGGGAGACTTACACACATCTACCCTGAGACCTGGGAGACTTACACACATCTACCCTGAGACCTGGGAGACTTACACACATCTACCCTGAGACCTGGGAGACTTACACACATCTACACTGAGGCCTGGGAGACTTACACACATCTACCCTGAGGCCTGGGAGACTTACACACATCTACCCTGAGACCTGGGAGACTTACACACATCTACCCTGAGACCTGGGAGACTTACACACATCTACCCTGAGACCTGGGAGACTTACACACATCTACACTGAGGCCTGGGAGACTTACACACATCTACCCTGAGGCCTGGGGAGACTTACACACATCTACCCTGAGGCCTGGGAGACTTACACACATCTACCCTGAGGCCTGGGAGACTTACACACATCTACCCTGAGGCCTGGGAGACTTACACACATCTACCCTGAGGCCTGGGAGACTTACACACATCTACCCTGGGGCCTGGGGAGACTTACACACATCTACCCTGAGGCCTGGGAGACTTACACACATCTACCCTGAGGCCTGGGAGACTTACACACATCTACCCTGAGGCCTGGGAGACTTACACACATCTACCCTGAGGCCTGGGAGACTTACACACATCTACCCTGAGGCCTGGGGAGACTTACACACATCTACCCTGAGGCCTGGGAGACTTACACACATCTACCCTGAGACCTGGGGAGACTTACACACATCCACCCTGAGGCCTGGGAGACTTACACACATCTACCCTGAGGCCTGGGGAGACTTACACACATCTACCCTGAGGCCTGGGAGACTTACACACATCTACCCTGAGGCCTGGGGAGACTTACACACATCTACCCTGAGGCCTGGGGAGACCTTTGACCTTTGGCCCCTTCTCAGACTTCATTCCTTATGTGACTGGTAGAAAATAGATAAATCAAAAGCTTGGGCACTGGGGTGTTCAAAATACACTTCCTCCATTCTTCAAGCTGGAAGCAGAGTTGCCCTCATAAACTGTAGTGAAGCTAATGGATGGAAGGGAAGGGATGAAATACTGTAATGGGGGTGGGGGGGCCTGGCTCTTCAATGGCACAGGAAGGCATTAGGAACAGGACAGATCATTGAGTTCTGTTCACCTCAATGATGTGATTCATGTTGGAACAGTATTATAGTATTTTAATTAGTGTTTCTTCTTTCATTCTGCAGAATTCAGAGCCATGGTCTTCTCAGAGTGACCACACACCCTCCATTCTACCAGCTGAGGGCAAGGTGACCCTAAATAAACTGTTAAAGGCTAATGGGGGTACCGTTATGACAGCCAATGACAGGAAGCGGTCACCACCATTCGCCTTCAAAACAATTCATGAGGACAATAAACACAGAGGTTTATACAATTCCTCATTCTATTCTATGCATTACAATGAGCCTGTCCTCCGATGTCTACCTCCACCAGCCTTCCCTAGATAAACTCTGTATGTGAATGAGCATTTATATGATAAGAATCACTAGTGTAGCGTCTGTTATCTTTGCCGTGACGTAAAACTCACGACACATCTGACAGGGTTGCTGGGAGAGTGTTTCTATAGAAGCTCCCGGAATAAACTGCTTTCCTCGACAGTGGAGAAATGAGATAAAGCTGTGGGAAGGCGACCACCACCACCACCACCACTCTTATCTGGGACTTAGGTTTTTGCTCTCATGTTTTTTAACCGAGGAGACATTGAAGATTTGACTGTTGCGACTTCAAAACAAATAGTTTTATTGGATCATAATCACGGTGTATGGGATTTTGTTTTGTACAGGAGGTTTAGAGCATATGATTTTGAAATAAAGAAAAGAGATTCGCTCTGACCTGAATCACATTTGAAAGTACTGCAACAAGCACTGAACTCCCAAATGAATATCAGTTCAAGACGTATTTTATAGTGTGAGAAATGTAAAGTATAATTTTTCATTCTGTGATCTGTGTACTAGTGGAGTGACAGGTAATCAAATATATAGCGCCTTATTCCAAAGCAACCATGCAAGGTGCCGGCCCGCTCATTGGGAGCAATTTGGGGTTAGGTGTCTTGCCCAAGGACACGTCGACATCGTCGCCAACCGGGGATCAAACCACCGACCTTGCGATCATTAGACGCCGGCTCTACCTCCTGAGCCACAGCCACCCCCACAATGTATTGTGACCATGTAAAAATGCACTTGAAACCTAATAAACTTAAAACTTGTAATACTTGAAAGTCTCACCTTCTCTCCCAGAGCCCTGAGGCTGTCCTGGAAGCGTGGCCAGAAGTCCTTGAAGAGCGGCCGGTCGATCTTCTTCAGGCTGTCCTTGGTGCTGGCGTCTACGCTGACGTACAGCTGCGTGACTGGCACCAGGCTCCTACAGGAGCACACAGAGGACACCACACACAGAGTAAGACACCATGGAGAGAGAGAGAGAGAGAGAGAGAGAGAGAGAGAGAGAGAGAGAGAGAGAGAGAGAGAGAGAGAGAGACACACACACACAGAGACAGAGAGACAGAGACAGAGAGAGAGAGAGAGAGAGAGAGAGAGAGAGAGAGAGAGAGAGAGAGAGAGAGAGAGAGAGAGAGAGACACACACACACACACACAGAGACAGAGAGACAGAGAGACAGAGAGAGACACACACACAGAGAGAGAGAGAGAGAAATTAGGGGGTGGGGGTGGGAGGGAGAGGGGAGGGGAGGAGAGGAGGACAGGAGAAGGGGAGAGGAGAAGAGACGGTGGTCTCAGCTGCCAAGCCAATTCAGCACCATAACGTGTAATGTAAGCAGGTCTAACTGGATTACTGTCAGGTTCTATACCGGCAGAGGATAATAGATATATGCAGGCGGAGACAGACTCTCTATAGACTTTCTCATTTCAGGTGGGGGAGAGAGAAACAGTGTTATTATTGATTATTATTATTTATTCTTTTTTATTTATTATTAATATAATTCATTATTATTATTATTATTATTATTATTATTATTATTATTATTATTATATATGATTGATTATTGATTATTATTTGACGATAGCACCCCGAGAAGTGAGGCTAAGTTTGCATCGAAGCGCTAGGGTACAGACATCCAGCTACGGTAAGGATAGAACACAAATAAAAATGGGAGAATGAGAGTGAAATGTGTCTTTTTTTAATGTAACCTTTATTTAACAGGAGGTTGTCTGAGATTAAAATCTATTTTTCGAGGGAGACTTGGCCAAGATACCACACCAGTACAAGTACAAGGGTACAAAATTGGAGAATAAAACATAATAAAAACAGAGACGGGTAAATTAAAAAAACAGATCAATATTATAAAATCCATTTTTGGAATAGCAACTGCAGTCTTCTGTCACACAATTATTAATCAGAGTGTTGAACTCTCCCAGGGAGATGAGGTTATTAAACTGCAGTGTGTTCTGGAGGTTATTAAACTATAGTGTGTTCTGGAGGTTATTCCATGACCAGATTATTAAACTGCAGTGTGTTCTGGAGGTTATTAAACTGCAGTGTGTTCTGGAGGTTATTCCATGACCAGGGTGCAAAATAAGAGAAAGCTGCTCTGCCAAGTTCCAAGTGCATCCTGAGTGACATGAGGTTACATAGATATCAGGGGAGTTTGGCCAGTATGGCTTTGTAAATAAAGATGTACCAGAGATGCTGTCTCCTTAGGCTAGGGCTAGGGTTAGGGTCTCCTCAGGTTAGGGTTAGGGTCTCCTCAGGCTAGGGTGTCTCCTTAGGTTAGAGTGTCTCCTTAGGTTAGAGTGTCTCCTTAGGTTAGAGTGTCTCCTTAGGTTAGAGTGTCTCCTTAGTAAATGGTAAATGGACTGACTTATATAGACGCCTTATTCCAAAGCACTTTACAACGGCCTCTCATTCACCCATTCACACACACATTCACACACCAATGGCGGCAAGCTGCCATGCAAGGCGCCGGCCTGCTCATTGGGAGCAATTTTGGGGTTCAGTGTCTTGCCCAAGGACACTTCGACATGTGACCAGCCGGGGCTCGAACCGCCGATCTGCCAACCTTGCCATCATTAGACGGCGGCTCTACCTCCTGCGCCACAGCCGCCCTTAGGTTAGGGTTAGGGTGTCTCCTTAGGTTAGGGCTAGGGCTAGGGTGTCTGCCAGGGTCCATCTGACTCCAGACATCCAGACAGCTTGTCGGTGGCTGGGTAGTTCTGACTGGCGGGGCTTGAGAATGATTGATAGCTGCAGTCCCCCACAATCTGCCTGTTGTGACAAGCCAGGGATGATAAGCCGACCTATCACAGACCAGCCAGGGCCAGAGACCAATGACACGATGACACCACACGAAGAGACTCAAACAAGCTGTTGGATGTCCAAGGAGATTGATCTGTTAAGACTGGAGGAGGGGAGGGGGGTTGGAGGAGGGGAGGGGGGTCAAAAGGGCGCAATGAATCAAGGTACTCCGGTAAACACTGTAACAGGGTCAATGTTTACCTCCTAGATGCCTGAAGGTCAGCAGGGTTTGGGAGATAACAGATTGGCCGAGGTGCCAGAGCTGACGTGATGTACCGTCTCTTCAATCTAACTGTGTACAGGGTTAGGGTTACAGCGTCCTATTGGTTCATTCACAACCTTTAAATCAACAAGAGTTCAGTGCTAACGCTAATGTAGGATCGGAAAACTATTCAAACTGTGATCTTCCTTTCACATCATAACATCCTGATCCATCGAAATGACCCCCCAAAAAAAGACCAAAGAAATCCAAACAACGCTGTCCTTGTTAACAAAACATTGCCTTGAAAAATACATCCTCACCTCATTTAGCCCCAGTGTGCGAACTTAACTTACCCTTGGATGATGATGCCAACATAACTAAACATCTAAACACGGCCATACTGTTTTATGCATCCGCAGTGGATCCTGCTTTGTGCCATCAAAGGATCATCATTGTGACTAGCCCCGTCTCACAGGACCAGCGAGAGAAGTGTTGTAGAGAGGATATACAGTATATATACTAACGGCACATAGAGGAAATGTGATTCCCACTGACACATCAAGTGCAACCGTGGCTCTGCGACGTTGCTCTGTGCCACAGATCCCAGGCTGGTATTTAATTGCATGTTGCCACAGAGTTCACTTCTCTCTCTCTCTCTCTCTCTCTCTCTCTCTCTCTCTCTCTCTCTCTCTCTCTCTCTCTCTCTCTCTCTCTCTCTCTCTCTCTCTCAGAACGCTTCTGCACAGGAGATAAAGACACTCAGACCTGACAACAGCGTGTCCCCCTGTGTCCCCCTGTGTCCCCCTGTGTCCCCCTGTGCCCCCCTGGTTCCCCTGTGTCCCCCTGGTTCCCCCTGTGTCCTCCTGTGTCCCCCTGTGTCCCCCTGGTTCCCCCTGTGTCCCCCTGTGTCCCCCTGGTTCCCCCTGTGTCCCCCTGGTTCCCCCTGTGTCCCCCTGTGTCCCCCTGGTTCCCCTGTGTCCCCCTGTGTCCCCCTGGTTCCCCCTGGTTCCCCCTGTGTCCCCCTGTGTCCCCCTGGTTCCCCCTGTGTCCCCCTGGTTCCCCCTGTGTCCCCCTGTGTCCCCCTGGTTCCCCCTGTGTCCCCCTGTGTCCTCCTGTGTCCCCCTGTGTCCCCCTGGTTCCCCCTGTGTCCCCCTGTGTCCCCCTGGTTCCCCCTGTGTCCCCCTGGTTCCCCCTGTGTCCCCCTGTGTCCCCCTGGTTCCCCTGTGTCCCCCTGGTTCCCCCTGGTTCCCCCTGTGTCCCCCTGTGTCCCCCTGGTTCCCCCTGTGTCCCCCTGTGTCCCCCTGGTTCCCCCTGTGTCCCCCTGGTTCCCCCTGTGTCCCCCTGGTTCCCCCTGTGTCCCCCTGTGTCCCCCTGGTTCCCCCTGTGTCCCCCTGGTTCCCCCTGTGTCCCCCTGTGTCCCCCTGTGTCCCCCTGGTTCCCCCTGGTTCCCCCTGTGTCCCCCTGTGTCCCCCTGGTTCCCCCTGTGTCCCCCTGTGTCCCCCTGGTTCCCCCTGTGTCCCCCTGTGTCCCCCTGGTTCCCCCTGGTTCCCCCTGTGTCCCCCTGTGTCCTCCTGTGTCCCCCTGTGTCCCCCTGGTTCCCCCTGTGTCCCCCTGTGTCCCCCTGGTTCCCCCTGTGTCCCCCTGGTTCCCCCTGTGTCCCCCTGGTTCCCCTGTGTCCCCCTGTGTCCCCCTGGTTCCCCCTGGTTCCCCCTGTGTCCCCCTGTGTCCCCCTGTGTCCCCCTGGTTCCCCCTGTGTCCCCCTGTGTCCCCCTGTGTCCCCCTGGTTCCCCTGTGTCCCCCTGTGTCCCCCTGGTTCCCCCTGGTTCCCCCTGTGTCCCCCTGGTTCCCCCTGTGTCCCCCTGTGTCCCCCTGGTTCCCCCTGTGTCCCCCTGTGTCCCCCTGGTTCCCCCTGTGTCCCCCTGTGTCCCCCTGGTTCCCCCTGTGTCCCCCTGGTTCCCCTGGTTCCCCCTGGTTCCCCCTGTGTCCCCCTGTGTCCCCCTGGTTCCCCCTGTGTCCCCCTGTGTCCCCCTGGTTCCCCCTGTGTCCCCCTGTGTCCCCCTGGTTCCCCTGTGTCCCCCTGTGTCCCCCTGGTTCCCCCTGGTTCCCCCTGTGTCCCCCTGGTTCCCCCTGTGTCCCCCTGTGTCCCCCTGGTTCCCCCTGTGTCCCCCTGGTTCCCCCTGTGTCCCCCTGTGTCCCCCTGGTTCCCCCTGTGTCCCCCTGTGTCCCCCTGTGTCCCCCTGGTTCCCCCTGTGTCCCCCTGTGTCCCCCTGTGTCCCCCTGGTTCCCCCTGTGTCCCCCTGGTTCCCCCTGGTTCCCCCTGTGTCCCCCTGTGTCCCCCTGGTTCCCCCTGTGTCCCCCTGTGTCCCCTGTGTCCCCCTGTGTCCCCCTGGTTCCCCCTGGTTCCCCCTGTGTCCCCCTGGTTCCCCCTGTGTCCCCCTGGTTCCCCCTGTGTCCCCCTGTGTCCCCCCTGTGTCCCCCTGTGTCCCCCTGGTTCCCCCTGGTTCCCCCTGTGTCCCCCTGTGTCCCCCTGGTTCCCCCTGTGTCCCCCTGTGTCCCCTGTGTCCCCCTGTGTCCCCCTGGTTCCCCCTGTGCCCCCCTGTGCCCCCCTGGTTCCCCTGTGTCCCCCTGTGTCCCCCTGGTTCCCCCTGGTTCCCCCTGTGTCCCCCTGGTTCCCCCTGTGTCCCCCTGTGTCCCCCTGTGTCCCCCTGGTTCCCCCTGTGTCCCCCTGTGTCCCCCTGGTTCCCCCTGGTTCCCCCTGTGTCCCCCTGTGTCCCCTGTGTCCCCCTGTGTCCCCCTGGTTCCCCCTGTGCCCCCCTGTGCCCCCCTGGTTCCCCTGTGTCCCCCTGTGTCCCCCTGGTTCCCCCTGGTTCCCCCTGTGTCCCCCTGGTTCCCCCTGTGTCCCCCTGTGTCCCCCTGTGTCCCCCTGGTTCCCCCTGTGTCCCCCTGTGTCCCCCTGGTTCCCCCTGGTTCCCCCTGTGTCCCCCTGTGTCCCCCTGTGTCCCCCTGGTTCCCCCTGTGTCCCCCTGTGTCCCCCTGGTTCCCCCTGTGTCCCCCTGTGTCCCCCTGGTTCCCCCTGTGTCCCCCTGTGTCCCCCTGGTTCCCCCTGTGTCCCCCTGTGTCCCCCTGGTTCCCCCTGTGTCCCCCTGGTTCCCCCTGTGTCCCCCTGTGTCCCCCTGGTTCCCCTGTGTCCCCCTGTGTCCCCCTGGTTCCCCCTGGTTCCCCCTGTGTCCCCCTGTGTCCCCCTGGTTCCCCCTGTGTCCCCCTGGTTCCCCCTGTGTCCCCCTGGTTCCCCCTGTGTCCCCCTGTGTCCTCCTGTGTCCCCCTGTGTCCCCCTGGTTCCCCCTGTGTCCCCCTGTGTCCCCCTGGTTCCCCCTGTGTCCCCCTGGTTCCCCCTGTGTCCCCCTGTGTCCCCCTGGTTCCCCTGTGTCCCCCTGTGTCCCC
The DNA here is from genome assembly GCF_963989245.1 of Nansenia antarctica. Lineage (NCBI taxonomy): Eukaryota > Metazoa > Chordata > Actinopteri > Argentiniformes > Microstomatidae > Nansenia > Nansenia antarctica. The sequence goes on along the minus strand of NC_137692.1, from coordinate 25,830,431 downwards.
CTGGTTCCCCCTGGTTCCCCCTGTGTCCCCCTGTGTCCTCCTGTGTCCCCCTGTGTCCCCCTGGTTCCCCCTGGTTCCCCCTGTGTCCCCCTGGTTCCCCCTGTGTCCCCCTGTGTCCCCCTGGTTCCCCCTGTGTCCCCCTGGACCCCCTGTGTCCCCCTGTGTCCCCCTGGTTCCCCTGTGTCCCCCTGGTCCCCCTGTGTCCCCCTGGTCCCCCTGGTCCCCCTGGTCCCCCTGTGTCCCCCTGTGTCCCCCTGTGTCCCCCTGGTCCCCCTGTGTCCCCCTGGTTCCCCCTGTGTCCCCCTGGTCCCCCTGTGTCCCCCTGTGTCCCCCTGTGTCCCCCTGGTTCCCCCTGTGTCCCCCTGTGTCCCCCTGTGTCCCCCTGGTTCCCCTGTGTCCCCCTGGTCCCCCTGTGTCCCCCTGTGTCCCCCTGTGTCCCCCTGTGTCCCCCTGGTTCCCCCTGGTCCCCCTGGTCCCCCTGTGTCCCCCTGTGTCCCCCTGTGTCCCCCTGGTTCCCCCTGTGTCCCCCTGGTCCCCCTGTGCCCCCCTGGGTCCCCCTGGTTCCCCCTGTGTCCCCCTGTGTCCCCCTGGTTCCCCCTGTGTCCCCCTGGTCCCCCTGTGTCCCCCTGTGTCCCCCGGCTCCCCAAACTAAACCCGCGCTGCTCATTGTGCTGCTCACCGCCCTGTCCTGTTGATAAGGGGGTAGTGTGTGTGTGTGTGCGTGTATGTACATGTGTGTGTTTGTGTGTGTGTGTGTGTGTGTTTGTGTGTGTGTGTGTGTGTGCATGCACCTCTCCACTGTGCGTGTGTGTATGTACGTGTGTGTGTGTGTGTGTGTGCGTGTATGTACGTGTGTGTGTGTGTGCGTGTATGTACGTGTGTGTGTGTGTGTGTGTGTGCACCTCTCCACTGTGCGTGTGTGTGCGTGTATGTACGTGTGTGTGTGTGTGTGTGTGCACCTCTCCACTGTGCGTGTGTGTATATACGTGTGTGTGTGTGTTTGTGTTTGTGTGTGTGTGCACCTCTCCACTGTGCGTACGTGTGTGTGTGCGTGCACCTCTCCACTGTGCGTGTGTGTGCGTGTATGTACGTGTGTGTGTGTGTGTGTGTGTGTGCACCTCTCCACTGTGCGTGTGTGTGCGTGTATGTACGTGTGTGTGTGTGTGTGTGTGTGTGTGTGCACCTCTCCACTGTGCGTGTGTGTGCGTGTATGTACGTGTGTGTGTGTGTGTGTGTGTGCACCTCTCCACTGTGCGTGTGTGTGCGTGTATGTACGTGTGTGTGTGTGTGTGTGTGTGCACCTCTCCACTGTGCGTGTGTGTATGTACGTGTGTGTGTGTGTTTGTGTGTGTGTGTGTGTGCACTTCTCCACTGTGCGTGTGTGTATGTACGTGTGTGTTTGTGTGTGTGTGCGTGTGTGCACCTCTCCACTGTGCGTGTGTGTGTGTGTGTGTGTGTGTGCGTGTGTGTGTGTGCGCGTGTGCATGCGTGCGTATACAGGGCTAAGTGAGGTGAAGATGTATTTTTCATGAAGCCACGGGCGCAGGGGAGCGCCTAGAGGCTTTAGAGAGAGACAGACACACACACACACACACGTACACACACACAGACACAAGCAGAGAGAGAAGAGAGGAAGCGAGGCTGTGATTTGTAATTCTGCTCCAGATCAGAGCTTATCAGGTCCTCCCCAGCCCTGACCTGCTCTGTCTGCTCCGTCTGCGGAGCCTCGGCGTGGCTGAGCGTGGAGACTTCAACACAGCGGCGTAGTGCGACACTCCAGACCAGAAACCACCCACCCAGAGAAGAAAAGACTCAGACAACAGAGAAGAAAGACGGTCAGGCAGGACAACGTTTTTGTGGAGAGGAGAGAAGCCAAATGGCATCGAGACTCTTCAGAGACTAAATGAAAGAGAAAGAGGAACTGGAACCCTCCCGCCCCCCCTCCCCCCCCATCCCCCCGCTAGTCGCTATACAGCACAGTAGCACAGTAGCGCCCCCACCTGATCTCATCAGGGAACTGCGCGTTGGTGACCAGGAAGCTGGAGATGCGGTGTGTGTGGAGGAGGCGAAGGAAGGTGTTGATTTCGGGGTACATGATTGGCTCTCCCACCAGTGACAGGGCGCAGTGCTTCACCGCCAGGCCCTCGTCGTAGCGGTCCTGACGCACCCCCGGCACACCTGGAAGGTAAAGGTAGAGGTCAAAGGTCAAAGACAAGCTCAGGTCAGTCTAATCAAACGTTATTTATAGAGCATTTCATACAAGGATCCTACAACATCAAAGCAAACCGATACAATTTTAACCGAAGTTAAAACCAAAAAAAATGTTGTTACAAATTTGGTTGAGTTTAGGCCTAAAGAAGATCAGTTTGACATTTCGTGACGTTAGAATTATAAGGTTCTATCTCCATATTTGGTCAAAATTGAGTTTTTTACATAATCTGATCCATTAGGTGTTTATTAATGCCCGTGTGGTGTTATTTTTAAAATGTTGACATGTTTGAGTTAATAATTAATCAAATACAAAGGTTCCATCTCACAAAACATAATGGAATGTAAAAACTTTGACGCTCAATATCTCTGAACTGCCCTAAACGGAGATAGAACCTTATCATTCTAAACGGAGATAGAACCTTATCATTCTAAACGGAGATAGAACCTTATCATTCTAAACGGAGATAGAACCTTATCATTCTAAACGGAGATAGAACCTTATCATTCTAAACGGAGATAGAACCATATCATTCTAAACAGAGATAGAACCTTATCATTCTAAACGGAGATAGAACCTTATCATTCTAAACAGAGATAGAACCTTATCATTCTAAACTCACGATTTCTGACCCAGCCAGGCTGTCATTAGCTGCTTTTTCGACCATGGTGCACCAGAGCGTGCCAATGTTTACTAGTGGTAAGCCAGGGCTTTGAGCCTAATGAACAAGCCTGTTTGAATCTCCACAGCTGGGCTTTGTAGTCCCCCCCGCCCTGTCTGATCTCCAGTTAGTTTACATTCTGCAGTTCATAATGTGGCCAACTATGGAGACAATAGCAACATATCAAACTCTCTGGTTTCTCAACTAAACAGGCTCTGGCAACTTAAGCACTTCTTGACAATTGTATTTGTAAAAAAAAAAAAAGTGCTATTCAAATCTATTTTAGTTTAGTAGTTACAGCAAGCTAACTTGGATTATGCTTGAAACGCACCAAGTTCACTAGGCATCTCAAGCAAATCTAAACCACCACATCCCTAGCCACTTTCTGCCTCATACGGACCGGAGGGGGGGGGGGGCAAAGGAGGGGAGACCTGGAGTAAGAACTGAATAGACCTGGAGTAAGAACTGAATAGACCTGGAGTAAGAACTGAATAGACCTGGAGTAAAGAACTGAATAGACCTGGAGTAAGAACTGAATAGACCTGGAGTAAGAACTGAATAGACCTGGAGTAAGAACTGAATAGACCTGGAGTAAGAACTGAATAGACCTGGAGTAAGAACTGAATAGACCTGGAGTAAGAACTGAATAGACCTGGAGTAAGAACTGAATAGACCTGGAGTAAGAACTGAATAGACCTGGAGTAAGAACTGAATAGACCTGGAGTAAGAACTGAATAGACCTGGAGTAAGAACTGAATAGACCTGGAGTAAGAACTGAATAGACCTGGAGTAAGAACTGAATAGACCTG
>NC_137692.1:25809252-25816752 GCF_963989245.1 Nansenia antarctica | reverse complement strand
GACACACTTGTTAGCGCAGGCCAGGCTGGGCGTGGTCTCCATACACCTGTGAGACTCGATGCCGTAGAAAGTATGTTTGTAGCAGCCTCCTCTTCCTCTTAACATGGACTGGAGAATCACACACACACAACCACACACACACACACACACACACACGCACACACACACACACACACACAGACACAGACACAGACACAGACACAGACACAGACGACACACACACAGACACAGACACACACACACACACACACACACACACACACACACACACACAAAAAGCCAGTCAATAAGTTATCTTCAATAATAAATACTGTGACTTATTTGAAGGTGTCCATCATTGATGGTTCATATGTAGGAGATGATCTTTGGCATATGTACCTTGGTCCAACGACACAGCTTCACCCCAGAGTGACTTCCTATCAGCTTGTAACCTGTGAAAGAGACGGAGGGAGAGGGGGAGGTGAGAGGAGAGAGACGGGGGGAGAGGAAAAATGGTAAATGTACTGCACTTATATAGCGCATTTATCCAAAGTGCTTTACAACGGCTTCTCATTCACCCATTCACACACACATTCACACACCAATGGCGGCCAAGCTACCATGCAAGGCGCTGGCCCGCTCACTGGGAGCAATTTTGGGGTTCAGTGTCTTGCCCAAGGACACTTCGACATGTGGCTAGCCGGGGCTCGAACCGCTGATCTGCCAACCTTGTGATCATTAGATGGCGACTCTACCTCCTAAGACACAGCCGCCCCAAAAAGAGATCCACTGTACACAATTACAGTAGCTAACTGTGGAGAATGCAATACACAAACCTCAAGCATTCCCTACAATTTCATTCCCTTTTTCATGTCAATTTAGCAGAACAGTGTTTTATAAGTGTATATATATATATATATGTATATCGGTCTACTGTACTTCAAACAGCAGGGTCCCCTCTGGGCAGGTTGCTTTGGATTCAAAGCTTCTATCAATGTCTGGAGTAACGACACGGTAACAACACTGTCAGAGCTGTCTGTTACTGGGGGCGCTTAGGTGGCGTAGTGGATTAGGCGCTGACCATGTACCGCAGGGCTCCCAGTTCGATTCCAGCCGCGGACATATCCTGCATGTCATCCCTCCTCTCTCTCTCACCCATCCTTCCTGTCATAAATCTCTACTGTATCTGTCAATAAAAAATGTGAGTGGGACTGCCCCACTCAGAAAAAAAATACTTAAAAACAAACAAAAAAAGAGCTGTCTGTTACTATACATCAGACCTGCTGATGCAGGTGGACCAACAGCACGGAGGAGAAACAAACGAGATCCCTTATCACGACGCTCACTGATTTAAATGGAAAAACATGACATCAAAAGCTGTCAGGTATATGATAATATGATGTAATATAACAGGTATGTGCATGATCAAGGCTCGGCTCATACCGGCTATCTTTTGGTTTAACTATCTCCCAGCGTTCTGAGGTCTCTGGCAGGCCTCTCTCTGCAGTCAGCCCATCAAACAGAATACTTCTGTCTGTCTCTTTTAATCAGCTAGTTACACGCCAACCAAAGCTTCACATCGAGAAGCCCTCCGCAAGGGTCCAAAGAGGGCCTTCCCACGAACTTCAAATGATACAACGTTTGAGTAAAGTTTCTATAACAGTCCTGTGTGAGGTGCTGTGTGCTTACGTGGCAACTTTCATCTCACGCTCTCTCTTCTCTAAGATTCAATCTCTGTGCAGCCTACCTGGGTGATGCATCACCTCCATTTTGTGTCTGAATGGTCATGAAGTGTCGTATATATATATAGTAATCATCATCATTGGTTTCACTGGCGTCCAAACCTGCTCCTGACTCAGCCAGAGGGCCCAGGGGTGTTCAGCTCTGCTGTAAATCCAGTCTAGTTTAATAGAGCAACGCTGCAACGCTCACTGGGGGATTAAGCTGTACTGTTTTAACAAACTGAGGGCTGGCTATCGATCCAGGATGACTTTCACACCAGGAGGAAGGAAGGAACACACACACACACACACGCACACGCACACACACACACACACACACACACACACACACACACACACACACACACACACACACACTAGGGCTTGACATTAAGCTTTTTCAGGTACTTGTCCTTCGGACAAGTGAACTTATCTTTTACTTGTCCGAGAGCTCAAGTTACTTGTCCAAATATGATGACTGGTGCGAGCGTCTGTCTACTAACACACTACAAGCCAGTAATACATTATATTCCAATTCCAACAATTACTGTGGATCTACGTGCACACCAGAGAACGTTCGAAGTTTAGAGTAAAGGGGTACTGGCAGCATTCATGTTTTGATTCAAAGGCAGGATTTGCCAGATTCTCTAGGCATGACAACATACCCCGCGCTCCCCTACTCAGCGGACATAGATTGACATGGCAGCTACATTGACAAGGCACCTACATTGACAAGGCAGCAGACATTGACATGGCAGCATACATTGACAAGGCAGCTACATTGACAAGGCAGCAGACATTGACAAGGCAGCTACATTGACAAGGCAGCAGACATTGACAAGGCAGCTACATTGACAAGGCAGCAGACATTGACAAGGCAGCAGACATTGACAAGGCAGCTACATTGACAAGGCAGCATACATTGACAAGGCAGCTACATTGACAAGGCAGCAGACATTGACAAGGCAGCTACATTGACAAGGCAGCAGACATTGACATGGCAGCAGACATTGACAAGGCAGCAGACATTGACAAGGCAGCATACATTGACAAGGCAGCATACATTGACATGGCAGCAGAAATTGACAAGGCAGCATACATTGACAAGGCAGCTACATTGACAAGGCAGCAGACATTGACAAGGCAGCTACATTGACAAGGCAGCTACATTGACAAGGCAGCTACATTGACAAGGCAGCAGACATTGACAAGGCAGCTACATTGACAAGGCAGCTACATTGACAAGGCAGCAGACATTGACAAGGCAGCTACATTGACAAGGCAGCAGACATTGGCAAGGCAGCAGACATTGACAAGGCAGCTACATTGACAAGGCAGCAGACATTGACAAGGCAGCAGACATTGACAAGGCAGCTACATTGACAAGGCAGCTACATTGACAAGGCAGCTACATTGACAAGGCAGCAGACATTGACAAGGCAGCAGACATTGACAAGGCAGCTACATTGGCAGAACACCGGCAATGGTGCTAGTGTTTCGTCAGATGACATTTTGCGTTTCCCGCTTTTCCTGGCACCTGGCCAGTTTTAGGTGCTTGAAGGAACATCTTGCTTGCTGGCTTGAGTAACGTGTCGGTTTCTTTCACTACGGACTTAACATTTCGGTTAAGAAGGGTGGCACTTTTGCGGGCAGTGGAGTTAATAACGCAATAGCATTAGAATTTCTGATACAAGCTATGCCGAGCCTCATAGGCAGCGTGAATGAGGTGTGGCACGGCTCGTTAAAACATTTATTACTTTTCCGATCTGACAACTTACTTATACTTTTACCACCCTGAGACCTGGTTGAGGGGCTCACCCGGGCTATATTTCTGGACACCCCTCCAGAAGCCACGTCATCGTCTCGTCATCTAAAACCGACAGACCATGCATCCCGTTGGGTGGGTGGTACACCGGGCAGTCCAGGATAACATGGTCTGCGGTTTGGTCCTCTGCTCCACACTCGCACAACGCATTTGGGGCCAAGCCCCATCTGTGCATTGATGAGCGGAAACGCCCGACGCCGGTCCGGAGACAATTGAGTCTCACCCAGGATATGATATTTCAGATATGAATACATACTGATTAATTTATTTTTCTCTTTGTTTGGACTTGTCCGTCGGACAACTGCAGGAGGAAGTCCGCTTGTCCGAACATAAAATGTACTTGTCCCGGACAAGCGGACAAGCCTTAATGTCGAGCCTTGCACACACACACACACACACACACACACACACACACACACACACACACACACACACCTGTCTGTCTGTCTGTCTGTCTGTACATGGAGCTCCATGCTGACCACTAAAATCGCTCCCCCCCCCCCCCCCCTATGGGCGCCATGGCGAGGCAGGAGAAGGCTGGTCTCTGTTCTCTGGTCTTATCTCCCTCCCAGCATCCCTGGGAGACATGAAAGACGTCTTAACCCAGGAGCAGGAAGCAGGTAGCAGCCCAGAGAAGCAGGCAGCAGCCCAGAGAAGCAGGCAGCAGCCCAGAGAAGCAGGCAGCAGCACAGAGAAGCAGACAGCAGCCCAGAGAAGCAGGCAGCAGCCCAGAGAAGCAGGCAGCAGCCTAGAGAAGCAGGCAGCAGCCCAGAGAAGCAGGCAGGCCTAGAGGGAGTTTGTGTAGTTTGTGTGAGTCCTAATGATCCTAATCTAGAGGCTCTTAGCCCTCCTGTGTTCATTAGGTAAAGCCTCACATCAAACGGCCCAGCTGCCTTTTATGTCTGTAGGAAGTCAGATGCATCTGAGGGGGAGTGAGATGAAGAGATGAAGGGAGGAAAGAAGGAAAGAAAGAAGGTGTTCACGCTCCTCTTCTCCTCTCCTCTCCGCTCTGCTTGGCATCTGTTAGGATGTTGGAGCAGAACTGCTGGGATGATCACTCCAGGAGAGGTCCTCTGCTTAGCTATGGCAGCCTGTTAGTGCGTATTTTTAATATTAACTATTTTCCTTTGAAACTAACCCTGCTGAAAATGAACTTCTCCTTACATAATTGTTTGATAACATTCCTCATTCCAATCCTATAAGCATAGCAGGCTTAGTCTGTCCTCAGAGTTCTGGCTCCAAAGGCTCCCTTGGAGTGTGTGTAGTATGTTATGAATCCCCATGGAGGAAGTCATATTGTGGGGACCTCATGCGACCTCATGTGGCCCCCACCTCCAACTGCAGCACTACAGTAGAGCTTCCAGACACTCACTCCAGCTGTCACCAGTCAACCCCCATCGACCCCCAGTCAAACTCCATTCACTCCCAGTAAACCGCCCATTCAGATACCACTCACTAAAACCACTGTACCTTATTACTGATTGATCAGTCATCGATTAATCATTAAGTCTAGAAACTTCCCAAAGTTGAGAACTGAAGGTTTTCAGCTCAAAATCATAAAACATAAATGTCACTTTCCACTGAATTCAAAAAGGCAGTCCAGTCCTAATCCATAATGCATAACGGTAGAATGCATCAGCCACAGGCATCAGCACAGGACAAACACTGAGCATCTGAGTTACTGTTAATTTCCCAAACGGAATGAATAATAAATGAATATTGACAAACATCAAGATTGACGAACATCAAGATTGAAGGTTATCCTCAAGCTTTCACTCATCATAACTCAGGTTTTAATGCTGATGAAATATGAACTTAATCTGTTTGACGATAGCATCCCAAAGTGAATTTCCACCCTCTGTGGATGCCAAAACTTTTAGTTTCACAAACAAAATGGCAGATTGAAACATCGCGATTTTCTTCCTCAGAAAAGAAGAGATGTTTTCCAAGAGAGGTAGGTAGCTAGGACTCTCAAAATCTACCACCACCAAAGCTCCAATGTACGCACTAACACTGCACGGTTTGATTTTGAAGTACAGATGAAAGCAGAGTCTACAGGGACTCTGGAAACATGAAAGTAGCATGCTTATAGCCGTCCTATTTAAAGATCGTTACGTAATTTCACAGTGTGTAATGCGCTCTATCTCTGGGGACTCGACTAAACAGCAGTAATCTGTTTTAAGTGTATTCTCTCACAAAGATAAAAGAGGCATCTGAAGGGCAGCCAGTCCAAGCTGTTCGTTGTGCTGTTCAGGTTAGTAAAGGGTGAATATCTTCACTTTCCTGTTTCCCCCCCTAAAAAAATACAAATCCCATTATGAACAAAAGTTTTATCGTGATGGATTTTTAATGATTTCAACTGATGGTAGTTCACATGCGTTGAGGGGTGTGGTCTTGACCTGGGGACTAACTGGACTTAATAGGAGTGATGTGTTTTTACGAGGGGCGCACCGATAACACTTTGTCATCACTTCTACGGATACAGAGTACTGACTCTACTGATCCGCTATGGATAACGAGTATTGAAGTACCTGTTTGATAAAAGCCTCTTTTTTAATGCGAAATGCTTCTGCCACCCCTCAAAACACTTCACGTCTTACTGGTGTCTGTCTGCCTCAAGTGTGATGTGATTCCAGACCGCAGACGTGGTTGTTCTTATTGCACTCGCCACTCATCTCAGCCGTGCAGCTGTCAGTCGAGGACGCGTGTGCTTGGCAGGTTTTTACAGTCAGCGTCAGTCATGGCATGGGATTGGTAAAGAGCATTCCCTGTCTCTGACTCCCCATCCAGCATCATAGGCCAATATCGGCCCCTCTAGTGTATTCTAATGTATACCCTACCACAGAGTCCTAACCAAGGCATCAATGTACCACAGAGTCCTAACCAAGGCATCAATGTACCACAGAGTCCTAACCAAGGCATCAATGTACCACCGTTTCCCCCCCAGTCTCCCCTCAACAAAGTCTTCTGCTCCACAAAGGACTGTGGGATTGTGCAGCTAGATTGTCATGTTTGGAGCTTTCTTGCCAAAATGCAGGAAATGTATATATGTATATATAGCACCTGCTGCCGTATTGATTCCAACCGGGAAGCGTTTCTGGAGGATGACTAGAGCAGCCTGGACAGCTGTGGGAGGAAGTGAACCTGCCTAAGGAGGAGAGAGAGAGGTGTCTCCTGGGACAGGGGGGCAGGAGAGGAGGAGAGGAGAGGAGGAGAGGAGGAGAGGAGAGGAGAGGAGGAGAGGAGAGGAGGAGAGGAGAGGAGAGGTGTCTCCTGGGACAGGGCAGGGAGAGGAGGAGAGAGAGAGAGGAGGAGAGAGAGAGGGAGGAGAGAGAGAGGAAGGAGAGGAGGAGAGGAGAGGGGGAGAGGAGAGAGAGAGAGGAGGGAGAGGAGGAGAGAGAGAGGAGGAGAGGAGAGGAGAGGAGGAGAGGAGAGGAGGAGAGGAGGAGAGGAGAGGAGGAGAGGAGGAGAGGAGGAGAGGAGAGGAGGAGAGGAGGAGAGGAGAGAGAGGAGGAGAGGAGGAGAGGAGAGAGAGGAGGAGAGGAGGAGAGAGAGAGAGAGAGGAGAGAGGAGAGAGGAGGAGAGAGAGGGGAGGAGAGGAGAGGAGAGGAGGAGAGGAGAGGAGAGAGAGAGGAGAGGAGGAGAGGAGGAGAGGAGAGGAGAGGAGGAGAGGAGAGAGAGAGAGGAGAGGAGGAGAGGAGGAGAGGAGAGGAGAGGAGAGAGAGAGAGGAGAGGAGAGGAGGAGAGGAGAGAGAGAGAGGAGAGGAGAGGAGGAGAGAGAGAGAGGAGAGGAGAGAGAGGAGAGGAGAGAGAGAGAGAGAGAGAGGAGAGAGAGAGAGGAGAGGAGGAGGAGAGAGAGAGAGGAGAGGAGGAGAGGAGAGGAGAGAGAGAGGAGAGGAGGAGAGGAGGAGAGGAGAGGAGAGGAGAGAGAGAGAGGAGAGGAGGAGGAGAGGAGAGGAGAGAGAGAGAGGAGAG